>NW_027428354.1:132500-135000 GCF_047830755.1 Zonotrichia albicollis | reverse complement strand
GCCCGCTCGGGGTGGAAGGCCGGGGGCGAGGCCCGCGCCTCGCCCTCCCTTTTCTCGCCCTTTCTCTCTCGCTCTCTCTCTCTCTCGCCTTTCTCTCGGCCCTCGGCGGCGCTTTCGACGCCGTCTCTCGCTCTACCCCCGGCCGCCGCCGCCGCCGCATCCGCGGCGCACGGCCCCGGCGAGGACGAGCTCCGCCCCAGCGGCTCGCTCCGGGAGCGGGGAGCTACGGAGCGCTCCCCGAGTCTGCATTTAGGGGGACGAAGGCCCTGCGCGGCGACGGCCGTCGACCGGCGGCCGCGACGACGACGGCGACGCGCGCCGGGCCGCAGGCAAGGGATCGGGGCCGCCGAGGGAAACGCTTCCCTCGCCCGACCGCCCGACCGCCTTCCCTCCGGGCACCGGCGGCACGCCGCCGCCGCCGCCGCCGCACCGCCGCCGCCGGACCGCCCGCCGCGGGCAACGGGCCTGCGAGGCGACCCCAGCCGCGCCGCCGGGGTGGCCCCCGGACGGCGATTGATCGTCAAGCGACGCTCAGACAGGCGTAGCCCCGGGAGGAACCCGGGGCCGCAAGTGCGTTCGAAGTGTCGATGATCAATGTGTCCTGCAATTCACATTAATTCTCGCAGCTAGCTGCGTTCTTCATCGACGCACGAGCCGAGTGATCCACCGCTAAGAGTTGTCTGGCTTTCGGGCGCCGCTCGCCGCCGAGCGGCCCCTTTTTGTCTCTCGCGCCGAGGACGCGCGGGCGCGCGCCTGGCTTCGACCGTACGAGCACACACGACACTGAGAAACGGGAGAAACCCACGCTCCGAAGGACTGCCGAGAGGGCGGGGGAGCCCGCGCCCCCGACCGCCTCCCCCCCCGCGAGGGGAGACGCCGACCTCACGTGCCGTCTTTCGGAGGCGGCCCAGGCGCCCGGGCTCGGCCCGGCCTCCGCGCGGAGGGCCGGGCGGCGCGCGCCGGCACGCGGGGGGCACGGCGGCCCGCCCGCTCTCGCTTTCACGGGAACGACGCAACACACGGCTCGGCAACGCGGCCGGGGGCGCGGCCGTCGGCCCCCGCGCACGCCGGCTCCCCCGGCGGCCGCCCCCGCCGCGGGGGCTCGCGGAGCGCGCCGCCGCGCCGCCGCGCGGCCGGCTTCCCTTTCTCTCTCCCAGCGGCCTTTCGCCCGCTCGAGACGGCGCGCGGCGACGACCGTGCCGCCGGCGCGCCTCCCCCCGGCGGGACCGCTCCCGCCGGGCGGGCCGGCGTCCGGCGGACGCGCTCCGCCGCCGGCCCCGGAGGCGGACGCCACCGAGAGCCGAGCCGGCGTTCGCCAGCGCCCGAGGCCTGCCGGAAGGCAGACCCCGCCGCCGCCGCCGGGGCCGCGCTCCCGGCACCGCCGCCGCCGCCTCCCACCGCCGTGGCCCCCTTCGCCTCGGCACGCGCCCGGCGGAAGGCGTACGGCGCTGAGCCGGGGGGCAACGCCCGCTCTCCTCGTTTTCACGCGGAGACCGGGCGGGGGAAGCGCCCCCGCGGCCGCCCGCACGCCTTCCTTCGGCCCACGCGCGGCCGAGAAGGGCGACGGGGGACGCGACGTGCGGGGTCCGGGACGGGACCGCCGCCGGCCGCGGCGGGCGCCCTCCGGCCGACCGTCCCCCGCAGGGAAGAGGGGGACACCCGTCGAGCGGCGCCGCCGCCGCTCGGCACGGGGTCGCCCGCGCTCGCGGGCCTCCGCCGACGGAGGGCCCGCCGGGCGCTCGCCCCCCGGGCGGGCGGGCGATCGAGCGGGGGGGACGGCCGGCGGACGGCGCCGCCGGCGCGCCTTCGAGGAGGAAAGGCCGTCGAGGGAGAGCGATAGGGGCCGGACGCGCGGGACGCGGCGCCGCGCCCGCGAGACGCCGCAACGGCGGCGGCTCCAGGAGAGAGCGCGGCGGACCCCGGCGGCCGCCACCCCGCGGCCGAGGAAAAGGCAGAGAGCGGGCGCTCTCTGCCGGCGTCGCCCGTTACGACGAGGCGGGCGGGTCGGCCCCCGCGGCCGACCGCGCGCCGCGGCCTCTCCGCAGAGGCCGGGCCGCGGAGAGGGGGGGGCAGGGCGCCCCTCCCCGGCGCGGCGCGGTTACCCCCGCGCGCGCGCGCGCGGCGGGGGCGACGACGACGACGACGGAGGGAGCGCGGCCGGCGGCCACGGACACCACCGCAGGAGCTACGGGGAGTAGCTGCTCCCCTACCCCTCAATGGCGCCGCGCCGCCGCCCGGCAACACCCGCCGCCGCCGCCGCCGCCGCCGCCGCCGCGGCCCACGGCGGGCCGCGCCGAGCCGCCCGAGTCTTTAAACCGCCGCCCGGCTTCGCCGGCCCCCTTTCGGCCCCCGCCGCAACAGCGTTTGACGACGCCGAGGGGGGAAAAACCTGAGGGAGAAACCGCCGAGGCGCGGAGCGCTAGGTACCTGGCCCTGGGGCGAGGGAAACGACCTGCATGGCCCCGCCGGGGTGCCTCCCCCGCTGCCGCCCTCGGGGGAG
>NW_027428354.1:120000-127500 GCF_047830755.1 Zonotrichia albicollis | reverse complement strand
TCTCTCTCTGTCGGGTGCCGGGTCCGTCAACTCCGAAAAACTCCGCCCGCCAACGCGGGTCCCCGGCTTAAGGCCGAGGAAGGGGGACGGCTTCAACGAGGCGGCCCGGGGACGGGGCGCCCCGACCCCGGCTCCGCAGCTTCACCGGGCGGGCGGACGGCCCGAAACAGTGCCCGCCGAGTGGGCCCCGGCTTAAGGCCAGGCACAAAAGGGACGAGGCGCCGCCGCCTCGCCCGCCAAGCGGCTCTCTCGAATCGCCTTTCACAGCCCTTCTCTCTCGGCATCCCGGGGGGAGATCCGGCCCCTCCGCTCGGCAGCCCTTCTCTCTCGGCATCCCGGGGGGAGATCCGGCCCCTCCGCTCGGCAGCCCTTCTCTCTCGGCATCCCGGGGGGAGATCCGGCCCCTCCGCTCGGCAGCCCTTCTCTCTCGGCATCCCGGGGGGAGATCCGGCCCCTCCGCTCGGCAGCCCTTCTCTCTCGGCATCCCGGGGGGAGATCCGGCCCCTCCGCTCGGCAGCCCTTCTCTCTCGGCATCCCGGGGGGAAACCGGCCCCTCCCCGCTGGCAGCCCTTCTCTCTCGGCATCCCGGGGGAAACCGGCCCCCTCCGCTCGGCAGCCCTTCTCTCTCGGCATCCCGGGGGGAATCCGGCCCCTCCGCTCGGCAGCCCTTCTCTCTCGGCATCCCGGGGGGAATCCGGCCCCTTCTCTCTCTCTCTCTCTCTCTCTCAATCTCTCGGCCTCCCGGGGGAACCGGCCCCTCCGCTCGCAGCCCTTCTCTCTCGGTCTCTCGGGGGGATCCGGTCCGTCTTTTCTCAGCCCTTCTCTCTCGGCCTCGCTCTCACTGTGCCAACTTCCCCGGGAGGGACGGGAGCCGGAGCCGAGCCACAAGGAGACTCGCCCCGGCTAGGCGGAACACTGGCTTTTTCCCTTTGCCGGCCATCTGAGTGCGGCTGCTCCTCTCCGCCTTAAACGTAGGCACAGCCTCAGCCAACCTACGGGGATGCGGCCCGTCACCTCGCTCCCATAATACGGGCAGATAAGTCCCAAGCCGCCGAGGCCTCCAAGAGGACCGATGGAGATCGACCGGGAAGGGGCGCCGCCTCAGGCCGCAGTCTACGATGAGGCAGCCGGAGGCAGCCGACAACAGCGACCCCTTGGTGAACTTCCGCAGCCGGCCGAGACAACAGGTCTACCCGGCACCCGCCGCTATTTGACTAAGTCCCGCCGGCGCGAGGTAGACCTGGTGTCCCAGGGGCCGGGGTAGACCTGGTGTCCCGGGCTCCGGGGTAGACCTGGTGTCCCGGGCTCCGGGGTAGACCTGGTGTCCCGGGGGCCGGGGTAGACCTGGTGTCCGGGTCTCCGGGGTAGACCTGGTGTCCCGGGGGCCGGGGTAGACCTGGTGTCCGGGGCTCCGGGGTAGACCTGGTGTCCCGGGCGCCGGGGTAGACCTGGTGTCCCGGGCTCCGGGGTAGACCTGGTGTCCCGGGCGCCGGGGTAGACCTGGTGTCCGGGTCTCCGGGGTAGACCTGGTGTCCCGGGGGCCGGGGTAGACCTGGTGTCCGGGGCTCCGGGGTAGACCTGGTGTCCCGGGCGCCGGGGTAGACCTGGTGTCCCGGGCTCCGGGGTAGACCTGGTGTCCCGGGCGCCGGGGTAGACCTGGTGTCCCGGGCTCCGGGGTAGACCTGGTGTCCCGGGCGCCGGGGTAGACCTGGTGTCCGGGTCTCCGGGGTAGACCTGGTGTCCCGGGGGCCGGGGTAGACCTGGTGTCCGGGGCTCCGGGGTAGACCTGGTGTCCCGGGCGCCGGGGTAGACCTGGTGTCCCGGGCTCCGGGGTAGACCTGGTGTCCCGGGCGCCGGGGTAGACCTGGTGTCCCGGGCGCCGGGGTAGACCTGGTGTCCCGGGCTCCGGGGTAGACCTGGTGTCCCGGGCGCCGGGGTAGACCTGGTGTCCCGGGCGCCGGGGTAGACCTGGTGTCCGGGTCTCCGGGGTAGACCTGGTGTCCCGGGGGCCGGGGTAGACCTGGTGTCCGGGGCTCCGGGGTAGACCTGGTGTCCCGGGCGCCGGGGTAGACCTGGTGTCCCGGGCTCCGGGGTAGACCTGGTGTCCCGGGCGCCGGGGTAGACCTGGTGTCCCAGGGACCGGGGTAGACCTGGTGTCCCGCCAGATCCGGAGAAGACCTGGTGTCCCCGGCCCGAGAGCCAGCAGACCTGGTGTCCCCGGACCGAGACGGGGTAGACCGGCTGTCCGCGGCCAGAGACGGGGTAGACCTGGTGTCCCCGGCCCGAGACGGGGTAGACCTGGTGTCTGCGGCACAAGACGGGGTAGACCTGGTGTCTCCGGCCAGAAGCGGGGTAGACCTGTTGTCCTAGAGCCCGGGGTAGACCTGGTGTCCCGGGGGCCGGGGTAGACCTGGTGTCCGGGTCTCCGGGGTAGACCTGGTGTCCCGGGCGCCGGGGTAGACCTGGTGTCCCGGGCTCCGGGGTAGACCTGGTGTCCCGGGCGCCGGGGTAGACCTGGTGTCCCGGGCTCCGGGGTAGACCTGGTGTCCCGGGCTCCGGGGTAGACCTGGTGTCCCGGGGGCCGGGGTAGACCTGGTGTCCGGGTCTCCGGGGTAGACCTGGTGTCCCGGGGGCCGGGGTAGACCTGGTGTCCGGGGCTCCGGGGTAGACCTGGTGTCCCGGGCGCCGGGGTAGACCTGGTGTCCCGGGCTCCGGGGTAGACCTGGTGTCCCGGGCGCCGGGGTAGACCTGGTGTCCGGGTCTCCGGGGTAGACCTGGTGTCCCGGGGGCCGGGGTAGACCTGGTGTCCGGGGCTCCGGGGTAGACCTGGTGTCCCGGGCGCCGGGGTAGACCTGGTGTCCCGGGCTCCGGGGTAGACCTGGTGTCCCGGGCGCCGGGGTAGACCTGGTGTCCCGGGCTCCGGGGTAGACCTGGTGTCCCGGGCGCCGGGGTAGACCTGGTGTCCGGGTCTCCGGGGTAGACCTGGTGTCCCGGGGGCCGGGGTAGACCTGGTGTCCGGGGCTCCGGGGTAGACCTGGTGTCCCGGGCGCCGGGGTAGACCTGGTGTCCCGGGCTCCGGGGTAGACCTGGTGTCCCGGGCGCCGGGGTAGACCTGGTGTCCCGGGCGCCGGGGTAGACCTGGTGTCCCGGGCTCCGGGGTAGACCTGGTGTCCCGGGCGCCGGGGTAGACCTGGTGTCCCGGGCGCCGGGGTAGACCTGGTGTCCGGGTCTCCGGGGTAGACCTGGTGTCCCGGGGGCCGGGGTAGACCTGGTGTCCGGGGCTCCGGGGTAGACCTGGTGTCCCGGGCGCCGGGGTAGACCTGGTGTCCCGGGCTCCGGGGTAGACCTGGTGTCCCGGGCGCCGGGGTAGACCTGGTGTCCCAGGGACCGGGGTAGACCTGGTGTCCCGCCAGATCCGGAGAAGACCTGGTGTCCCCGGCCCGAGAGCCAGCAGACCTGGTGTCCCCGGACCGAGACGGGGTAGACCGGCTGTCCGCGGCCAGAGACGGGGTAGACCTGGTGTCCCCGGCCCGAGACGGGGTAGACCTGGTGTCTGCGGCACAAGACGGGGTAGACCTGGTGTCTCCGGCCAGAAGCGGGGTAGACCTGTTGTCCTAGAGCCCGGGGTAGACCTGGTGTCCCGGGGGCCGGGGTAGACCTGGTGTCCGGGTCTCCGGGGTAGACCTGGTGTCCCGGGCGCCGGGGTAGACCTGGTGTCCCGGGCTCCGGGGTAGACCTGGTGTCCCGGGCGCCGGGGTAGACCTGGTGTCCCGGGCTCCGGGGTAGACCTGGTGTCCCGGGCGCCGGGGTAGACCTGGTGTCCCGGGCTCCGGGGTAGACCTGGTGTCCCGGGCGCCGGGGTAGACCTGGTGTCCCGGGCTCCGGGGTAGACCTGGTGTCCCGGGCTCCGGGGTAGACCTGGTGTCCCGGGGGCCGGGGTAGACCTGGTGTCCGGGTCTCCGGGGTAGACCTGGTGTCCCGGGGGCCGGGGTAGACCTGGTGTCCGGGGCTCCGGGGTAGACCTGGTGTCCCGGGCGCCGGGGTAGACCTGGTGTCCCGGGCTCCGGGGTAGACCTGGTGTCCCGGGCGCCGGGGTAGACCTGGTGTCCGGGTCTCCGGGGTAGACCTGGTGTCCCGGGGGCCGGGGTAGACCTGGTGTCCGGGGCTCCGGGGTAGACCTGGTGTCCCGGGCGCCGGGGTAGACCTGGTGTCCCGGGCTCCGGGGTAGACCTGGTGTCCCGGGCGCCGGGGTAGACCTGGTGTCCCGGGCTCCGGGGTAGACCTGGTGTCCCGGGCGCCGGGGTAGACCTGGTGTCCGGGTCTCCGGGGTAGACCTGGTGTCCCGGGGGCCGGGGTAGACCTGGTGTCCGGGGCTCCGGGGTAGACCTGGTGTCCCGGGCGCCGGGGTAGACCTGGTGTCCCGGGCTCCGGGGTAGACCTGGTGTCCCGGGCGCCGGGGTAGACCTGGTGTCCCGGGCGCCGGGGTAGACCTGGTGTCCCGGGCTCCGGGGTAGACCTGGTGTCCCGGGCGCCGGGGTAGACCTGGTGTCCCGGGCGCCGGGGTAGACCTGGTGTCCGGGTCTCCGGGGTAGACCTGGTGTCCCGGGGGCCGGGGTAGACCTGGTGTCCGGGGCTCCGGGGTAGACCTGGTGTCCCGGGCGCCGGGGTAGACCTGGTGTCCCGGGCTCCGGGGTAGACCTGGTGTCCCGGGCGCCGGGGTAGACCTGGTGTCCCAGGGACCGGGGTAGACCTGGTGTCCCGCCAGATCCGGAGAAGACCTGGTGTCCCCGGCCCGAGAGCCAGCAGACCTGGTGTCCCCGGACCGAGACGGGGTAGACCGGCTGTCCGCGGCCAGAGACGGGGTAGACCTGGTGTCCCCGGCCCGAGACGGGGTAGACCTGGTGTCTGCGGCACAAGACGGGGTAGACCTGGTGTCTCCGGCCAGAAGCGGGGTAGACCTGTTGTCCTAGAGCCCGGGGTAGACCTGGTGTCCCGGGGGCCGGGGTAGACCTGGTGTCCGGGTCTCCGGGGTAGACCTGGTGTCCCGGGCGCCGGGGTAGACCTGGTGTCCCGGGCTCCGGGGTAGACCTGGTGTCCCGGGCGCCGGGGTAGACCTGGTGTCCCGGGCTCCGGGGTAGACCTGGTGTCCCGGGCGCCGGGGTAGACCTGGTGTCCCGGGCTCCGGGGTAGACCTGGTGTCCCGGGCGCCGGGGTAGACCTGGTGTCCGGGTCTCCGGGGTAGACCTGGTGTCCCGGGGGCCGGGGTAGACCTGGTGTCCGGGGCGCCGGGGTAGACCTGGTGTCCCGGGCGCCGGGGTAGACCTGGTGTCCCGGGCTCCGGGGTAGACCTGGTGTCCCGGGCGCCGGGGTAGACCTGGTGTCCCGGGGGCCGGGGTAGACCTGGTGTCCCGTTCCCCGGGGTAGACCCGGTGTCCTCGAGCGCCGGGTAGACCTGGTGTCCCGGGACTCGGGGTAGACCTGCTGTCCCGTTCCCCGGGGTAGACCTGGTGTCCCAGGGCCTACCCCGGGGCCCGGGACACCAGGTCTACCCATGGTCCCAGGACACCAGGTCTACCCCGGGGAACGGGACACCAGGTCTACCCCGGGCCCTGGGACACCAGGTCTACCCATGGTCCCGGGACACCAGGTCTACCCCGGGGCCCGCGACACCAGGTCTACCCCGGCCTCTGGGACACCAGGTCTACCCCGGCGCCCGGGACACCAGGTCTACCCATGGTCCCAGGACGCCAGGTCTACCCCGGGGAACGGGACACCAGGTCTACCCCGGGCCCTGGGACACCAGGTCTACCCCGGGGCCCGCGACACCTGGTCTACCCCGTGCTCTAGGACAACAGGTCTACCCCGGGGCCCGCGACACCAGGTCTACCCAGGGCCCTCGGACACCAGGTCTACCCCGGGGAACGGGACACCAGGTCTACCCCGGGGCCCGCGACACCTGGTCTACCCAGTGCTCTAGGACAACAGGTCTACCCCGGGGCCCGCGACACCAGGTCTACCCAGGGCCCTCGGACACCAGGTCTACCCCGGGCCCCGGGACACCAGGTCTACCCCGGGGAACGGGACACCAGGTCTACCCCGGGGCCCGCGACACCTGGTCTACCCAGTGCTCTAGGACAACAGGTCTACCCCGGGGCCCGCGACACCAGGTCTACCCAGGGCCCTGGGACACCAGGTCTACCCCGGGCCCCGGGACACCAGGTCTACCCCGGGCCCCGGGACACCAGGTCTACCCCGGGCCCTGGGACACCAGGTCTACCCAGGGCCCTCGGACACCAGGTCTACCCCGGGGAACGGGACACCAGGTCTACCCCGGGCCCTGGGACACCAGGTCTACCCCGGGGCCCGCGACACCTGGTCTACCCCGTGCTCTAGGACAACAGGTCTACCCCGGGGCCCGCGACACCAGGTCTACCCAGGGCCCTCGGACACCAGGTCTACCCCGGGGAACGGGACACCAGGTCTACCCCGGGGCCCGCGACACCTGGTCTACCCAGTGCTCTAGGACAACAGGTCTACCCCGGGGCCCGCGACACCAGGTCTACCCAGGGCCCTCGGACACCAGGTCTACCCCGGGCCCCGGGACACCAGGTCTACCCCGGGCCCCGGGACACCAGGTCTACCCCGGGGAACGGGACACCAGGTCTACCCCGGGGCCCGCGACACCTGGTCTACCCAGTGCTCTAGGACAACAGGTCTACCCCGGGGCCCGCGACACCAGGTCTACCCAGGGCCCTGGGACACCAGGTCTACCCCGGGCCCCGGGACACCAGGTCTACCCCGGGCCCCGGGACACCAGGTCTACCCCGGGCCCTGGGACACCAGGTCTACCCTGGGCCCTCGGACACCAGGTCTACCCCGGGGAACGGGACACCAGGTCTACCCCGGGCCCTGGGACACCAGGTCTACCCCGGGGCCCTCTGACACCAGGTCTACCCCGGGCCCTGGGACACCAGGTCTACCTCGGGGTTAGGGTTAGGGTTAGGGTAAGGGTTGGGGTTGGGGTTGGGGTTAGGGTTAGGGTTAGGGTTAGGGTTGGGGTTGGGGTTGGGGTTGGGGTTAGGGTTAGGGAAACCAGGTCTACCCCGGGGCCCGCGACACCGGGTCTACCCCGGGGCCCTCGGTCACCAGGTCTACCCGGGGGTTAGGGTTAGGGTTAGGGTATGGGTTGGGGTAAGGGTTAGGGTTAGGGTAAGGGTTAGGGTTAGGGTTAGGGTTGGGGTTGGGGTAAGGGTTAGGGTTAGGGTAAGGGTTGGGGTTGGGGTTGGGGTTGGGGTTGGGGTTAGGGTTAGGGTAAGGGGTAGGGTTAGGGTTAGGGTGTGGGTTGGGGTTGGGGTTGGGGTAGGGGTTAGGGTTGGGGTTGGGGTTGGGGTTGGGGTTAGGGTTAGGGTAAGGGGTAGGGTTAGGGTTAGGGTGTGGGTTGGGGTTGGGGTTGGGGTTAGGGTTAGGGTAAGGGGTAGGGTTAGGGTTAGGGTGTGGGTT
>NW_027428354.1:102500-107500 GCF_047830755.1 Zonotrichia albicollis | reverse complement strand
ACCTGTAGGCTAGCGGGGCCACGCGGCCGTCACACAGCTGGGGTCGGTAAAGCCGCCCTCCCCGGCAGCGGGAGGGGCGACACCTCGCCTGCGACGGGAAGCGAACTGGAAAAGGAGACCGCCCTGCCCGAGCAGCGGACACCCCCGCCGTGACTTCCCCGCGACAGAGAAGCCCCGGAAGGAGAGCCGGCCGGCCGGGGGCCCTCTCCGACGCCACCCGAAAAGCCTCATCGATCGAGTGCGGCCGAGGAAGGAGCCGCGCCGACGACGGCGACGACGACGGCCCCCCCACGGCCACGGTCCTGGGACAACGGGGCGACGGCCGCCCAGCCCCGCCTGCGGAGCGCTCGCGGCAGAGGAGGAGCGCGGGGGGTGCCGCCACCCGCCCGCCCGCCCGCGGGCGCCAACGGATTCCCTTCTCGGCTAGGCAACGGCAGGACTGGGACTGGGCTGGCCCGCCAGGCCGGGGGGACTCGGCTTCCCCTTCCGGCCCGGGGAACCCGGCCGAGCGTGCGAGAAATACGTGCCACCGGACCGCGCGCCGCCGGCGGCCGGCTTTCCCTTTCCGGAAAAAAAATAGCCGGAGGAACGGCACGACAAAAAGGCACATGGAGGCGGCGTTCGCAGCGACCCGTGCTAGCCACGGGGGCCGCGGGCCCGGGACGCCGGAGGCACCCGCGGGGGCGAGTTACGAGTCTCACTCCCCCACGGAGCCCCAGACATCCCGCTCGCTCCCTTCTCTCTCGCCGACGTGGCCCGCGCGCGCCTTCGTCGCAACGGCTCCTCGGTGCCGCGGCTTAAGGCCGCCAGAGAAAAATCCGCGGAGGCCGGGCGGGCGCCCCCACTCTCTGCCCGCGCACCGGCGCGCCTAAACCGCGGAAAAAAAAGAAAAAACGCGGACCCGCGTGGCAACCCAGCCCGCCCGGCCCAAGGGGCTCGGTCGATGCGCCCGCGACCGAGGTGGACGAGGCGCCGCCGCCTCGCCCGGGAAAGGTCCGGGGGGCTCTCGGACTCTCTCTCTCTCTCTCTCTCTGTCGGGTGCCGGGTCCGTCAACTCCGAAAAACTCCGCCCGCCAACGCGGGTCCCCGGCTTAAGGCCGAGGAAGGGGGACGGCTTCAACGAGGCGGCCCGGGGACGGGGCGCCCCGACCCCGGCTCCGCAGCTTCACCGGGCGGGCGGACGGCCCGAAACAGTGCCCGCCGAGTGGGCCCCGGCTTAAGGCCAGGCACAAAAGGGACGAGGCGCCGCCGCCTCGCCCGCCAAGCGGCTCTCTCGAATCGCCTTTCACAGCCCTTCTCTCTCGGCATCCCGGGGGGAGATCCGGCCCCTCCGCTCGGCAGCCCTTCTCTCTCGGCATCCCGGGGGGAGATCCGGCCCCTCCGCTCGGCAGCCCTTCTCTCTCGGCATCCCGGGGGGAGATCCGGCCCCTCCGCTCGGCAGCCCTTCTCTCTCGGCATCCCGGGGGGAGATCCGGCCCCTCCGCTCGGCAGCCCTTCTCTCTCGGCATCCCGGGGGGAGATCCGGCCCCTCCGCTCGGCAGCCCTTCTCTCTCGGCATCCCGGGGGGAAACCGGCCCCTCCCCGCTGGCAGCCCTTCTCTCTCGGCATCCCGGGGGAAACCGGCCCCCTCCGCTCGGCAGCCCTTCTCTCTCGGCATCCCGGGGGGAATCCGGCCCCTCCGCTCGGCAGCCCTTCTCTCTCGGCATCCCGGGGGGAATCCGGCCCCTTCTCTCTCTCTCTCTCTCTCTCTCAATCTCTCGGCCTCCCGGGGGAACCGGCCCCTCCGCTCGCAGCCCTTCTCTCTCGGTCTCTCGGGGGGATCCGGTCCGTCTTTTCTCAGCCCTTCTCTCTCGGCCTCGCTCTCACTGTGCCAACTTCCCCGGGAGGGACGGGAGCCGGAGCCGAGCCACAAGGAGACTCGCCCCGGCTAGGCGGAACACTGGCTTTTTCCCTTTGCCGGCCATCTGAGTGCGGCTGCTCCTCTCCGCCTTAAACGTAGGCACAGCCTCAGCCAACCTACGGGGATGCGGCCCGTCACCTCGCTCCCATAATACGGGCAGATAAGTCCCAAGCCGCCGAGGCCTCCAAGAGGACCGATGGAGATCGACCGGGAAGGGGCGCCGCCTCAGGCCGCAGTCTACGATGAGGCAGCCGGAGGCAGCCGACAACAGCGACCCCTTGGTGAACTTCCGCAGCCGGCCGAGACAACAGGTCTACCCGGCACCCGCCGCTATTTGACTAAGTCCCGCCGGCGCGAGGTAGACCTGGTGTCCCAGGGGCCGGGGTAGACCTGGTGTCCCGGGCTCCGGGGTAGACCTGGTGTCCCGGGCTCCGGGGTAGACCTGGTGTCCCGGGGGCCGGGGTAGACCTGGTGTCCGGGTCTCCGGGGTAGACCTGGTGTCCCGGGGGCCGGGGTAGACCTGGTGTCCGGGGCTCCGGGGTAGACCTGGTGTCCCGGGCGCCGGGGTAGACCTGGTGTCCCGGGCTCCGGGGTAGACCTGGTGTCCCGGGCGCCGGGGTAGACCTGGTGTCCGGGTCTCCGGGGTAGACCTGGTGTCCCGGGGGCCGGGGTAGACCTGGTGTCCGGGGCTCCAGGGTAGACCTGGTGTCCCGGGCGCCGGGGTAGACCTGGTGTCCCGGGCTCCGGGGTAGACCTGGTGTCCCGGGCGCCGGGGTAGACCTGGTGTCCCGGGCTCCGGGGTAGACCTGGTGTCCCGGGCGCCGGGGTAGACCTGGTGTCCGGGTCTCCGGGGTAGACCTGGTGTCCCGGGGGCCGGGGTAGACCTGGTGTCCGGGGCTCCGGGGTAGACCTGGTGTCCCGGGCGCCGGGGTAGACCTGGTGTCCCGGGCTCCGGGGTAGACCTGGTGTCCCGGGCGCCAGGGTAGACCTGGTGTCCCGGGCGCCGGGGTAGACCTGGTGTCCCGGGCTCCGGGGTAGACCTGGTGTCCCGGGCGCCGGGGTAGACCTGGTGTCCCGGGCGCCGGGGTAGACCTGGTGTCCGGGTCTCCGGGGTAGACCTGGTGTCCCGGGGGCCGGGGTAGACCTGGTGTCCGGGGCTCCGGGGTAGACCTGGTGTCCCGGGCGCCGGGGTAGACCTGGTGTCCCGGGCTCCGGGGTAGACCTGGTGTCCGGGGCTCCGGTGTAGACCTGGTGTCCCGGGCGCCGGGGTAGACCTGGTGTCCCGGGCTCCGGGGTAGACCTGGTGTCCCGGGCGCCGGGGTAGACCTGGTGTCCCAGGGACCGGGGTAGACCTGGTGTCCCGCCAGATCCGGAGAAGACCTGGTGTCCCCGGCCCGAGAGCCAGCAGACCTGGTGTCCCCGGACCGAGACGGGGTAGACCGGCTGTCCGCGGCCAGAGACGGGGTAGACCTGGTGTCCCCGGCCCGAGACGGGGTAGACCTGGTGTCTGCGGCACAAGACGGGGTAGACCTGGTGTCTCCGGCCAGAAGCGGGGTAGACCTGTTGTCCTAGAGCCCGGGGTAGACCTGGTGTCCCGGGGGCCGGGGTAGACCTGGTGTCCGGGTCTCCGGGGTAGACCTGGTGTCCCGGGCGCCGGGGTAGACCTGGTGTCCCGGGCTCCGGGGTAGACCTGGTGTCCCGGGCGCCGGGGTAGACCTGGTGTCCCGGGCTCCGGGGTAGACCTGGTGTCCCGGGCGCCGGGGTAGACCTGGTGTCCCGGGCTCCGGGGTAGACCTGGTGTCCCGGGCGCCGGGGTAGACCTGGTGTCCGGGTCTCCGGGGTAGACCTGGTGTCCCGGGGGCCGGGGTAGACCTGGTGTCCGGGGCGCCGGGGTAGACCTGGTGTCCCGGGCTCCGGGGTAGACCTGGTGTCCCAGGGGCCGGGGTAGACCTGGTGTCCGGGTCTCCGGGGTAGACCTGGTGTCCCGGGCTCCGGGGTAGACCTGGTGTCCCGGGGGCCGGGGTAGACCTGGTGTCCGGGTCTCCGGGGTAGACCTGGTGTCCCGGGGGCCGGGGTAGACCTGGCTTCCGGGGCTCCGGGGTAGACCTGGTGTCCCGGGCGCCGGGGTAGACCTGGTGTCCCAGGGACCGGGGTAGTCCTGGTGTCCCGCCAGATCCGGAGAAGACCTGGTGTCCCCGGCCCGAGAGCCAGCAGACCTGGTGTCCCCGGACCGAGACGGGGTAGACCGGCTGTCCGCGGCCAGAGACGGGGTAGACCTGGTGTCCCCGGCCCGAGACGGGGTAGACCTGGTGTCTGCGGCACAAGACGGGGTAGACCTGGTGTCTCCGGCCAGAAGCGGGGTAGACCTGTTGTCCTAGAGCCCGGGGTAGACCTGGTGTCCCGGGGGCCGGGGTAGACCTGGTGTCCGGGTCTCCGGGGTAGACCTGGTGTCCCGGGCGCCGGGGTAGACCTGGTGTCCCGGGGGCCGGGGTAGACCTGGTGTCCGGGGCTCCGGGGTAGACCTGGTGTCCCGGGCTCCGGGGTAGACCTGGTGTCCCGGGCGCCGGGGTAGACCTGGTGTCCCGGGCGCCGGGGTAGACCTGGTGTCCCGGGGGCCGGGGTAGACCTGGTGTCCGGGGCTCCGGGGTAGACCTGGTGTCCCGGGCGCCGGGGTAGACCTGGTGTCCCGGGCTCCGGGGTAGACCTGGTGTCCCGGGCGCCGGGGTAGACCTGGTGTACCGGGCTCCGGGGTAGACCTGGTGTCCCGGGCGCCGGGGTAGACCTGGTGTCCCGCCAGATCCGGAGAAGACCTGGTGTCCCCGGCCCGAGAGCCAGCAGACCTGGTGTCCCCGGACCGAGACGGGGTAGACCGGCTGTCCGCGGCCAGAGACGGGGTAGACCTGGTGTCCCCGGCCCGAGACGGGGTAGACCTGGTGTCTGCGGCACAAGACGGGGTAGACCTGGTGTCTCCGGCCAGAAGCGGGGTAGACCTGTTGTCCTAGAGCCCTGGGTAGACCTGGTGTCCCGGGGGCCGGGGTAGACCTGGTGTCCGGGTCTCCGGGGTAGACCTGGTGTCCCGGGGGCCGGGGTAGACCTGGTG
>NW_027428354.1:82500-87500 GCF_047830755.1 Zonotrichia albicollis | reverse complement strand
CAACGGGGCGACGGCCGCCCAGCCCCGCCTGCGGAGCGCTCGCGGCAGAGGAGGAGCGCGGGGGGTGCCGCCACCCGCCCGCCCGCCCGCGGGCGCCAACGGATTCCCTTCTCGGCTAGGCAACGGCAGGACTGGGACTGGGCTGGCCCGCCAGGCCGGGGGGACTCGGCTTCCCCTTCCGGCCCGGGGAACCCGGCCGAGCGTGCGAGAAATACGTGCCACCGGACCGCGCGCCGCCGGCGGCCGGCTTTCCCTTTCCGGAAAAAAAATAGCCGGAGGAACGGCACGACAAAAAGGCACATGGAGGCGGCGTTCGCAGCGACCCGTGCTAGCCACGGGGGCCGCGGGCCCGGGACGCCGGAGGCACCCGCGGGGGCGAGTTACGAGTCTCACTCCCCCACGGAGCCCCAGACATCCCGCTCGCTCCCTTCTCTCTCGCCGACGTGGCCCGCGCGCGCCTTCGTCGCAACGGCTCCTCGGTGCCGCGGCTTAAGGCCGCCAGAGAAAAATCCGCGGAGGCCGGGCGGGCGCCCCCACTCTCTGCCCGCGCACCGGCGCGCCTAAACCGCGGAAAAAAAAGAAAAAACGCGGACCCGCGTGGCAACCCAGCCCGCCCGGCCCAAGGGGCTCGGTCGATGCGCCCGCGACCGAGGTGGACGAGGCGCCGCCGCCTCGCCCGGGAAAGGTCCGGGGGGCTCTCGGACTCTCTCTCTCTCTCTCTCTCTGTCGGGTGCCGGGTCCGTCAACTCCGAAAAACTCCGCCCGCCAACGCGGGTCCCCGGCTTAAGGCCGAGGAAGGGGGACGGCTTCAACGAGGCGGCCCGGGGACGGGGCGCCCCGACCCCGGCTCCGCAGCTTCACCGGGCGGGCGGACGGCCCGAAACAGTGCCCGCCGAGTGGGCCCCGGCTTAAGGCCAGGCACAAAAGGGACGAGGCGCCGCCGCCTCGCCCGCCAAGCGGCTCTCTCGAATCGCCTTTCACAGCCCTTCTCTCTCGGCATCCCGGGGGGAGATCCGGCCCCTCCGCTCGGCAGCCCTTCTCTCTCGGCATCCCGGGGGGAGATCCGGCCCCTCCGCTCGGCAGCCCTTCTCTCTCGGCATCCCGGGGGGAGATCCGGCCCCTCCGCTCGGCAGCCCTTCTCTCTCGGCATCCCGGGGGGAGATCCGGCCCCTCCGCTCGGCAGCCCTTCTCTCTCGGCATCCCGGGGGGAGATCCGGCCCCTCCGCTCGGCAGCCCTTCTCTCTCGGCATCCCGGGGGGAAACCGGCCCCTCCCCGCTGGCAGCCCTTCTCTCTCGGCATCCCGGGGGAAACCGGCCCCCTCCGCTCGGCAGCCCTTCTCTCTCGGCATCCCGGGGGGAATCCGGCCCCTCCGCTCGGCAGCCCTTCTCTCTCGGCATCCCGGGGGGAATCCGGCCCCTTCTCTCTCTCTCTCTCTCTCTCTCAATCTCTCGGCCTCCCGGGGGAACCGGCCCCTCCGCTCGCAGCCCTTCTCTCTCGGTCTCTCGGGGGGATCCGGTCCGTCTTTTCTCAGCCCTTCTCTCTCGGCCTCGCTCTCACTGTGCCAACTTCCCCGGGAGGGACGGGAGCCGGAGCCGAGCCACAAGGAGACTCGCCCCGGCTAGGCGGAACACTGGCTTTTTCCCTTTGCCGGCCATCTGAGTGCGGCTGCTCCTCTCCGCCTTAAACGTAGGCACAGCCTCAGCCAACCTACGGGGATGCGGCCCGTCACCTCGCTCCCATAATACGGGCAGATAAGTCCCAAGCCGCCGAGGCCTCCAAGAGGACCGATGGAGATCGACCGGGAAGGGGCGCCGCCTCAGGCCGCAGTCTACGATGAGGCAGCCGGAGGCAGCCGACAACAGCGACCCCTTGGTGAACTTCCGCAGCCGGCCGAGACAACAGGTCTACCCGGCACCCGCCGCTATTTGACTAAGTCCCGCCGGCGCGAGGTAGACCTGGTGTCCCAGGGGCCGGGGTAGACCTGGTGTCCCGGGCTCCGGGGTAGACCTGGTGTCCCGGGCTCCGGGGTAGACCTGGTGTCCCGGGGGCCGGGGTAGACCTGGTGTCCGGGTCTCCGGGGTAGACCTGGTGTCCCGGGGGCCGGGGTAGACCTGGTGTCCGGGGCTCCGGGGTAGACCTGGTGTCCCGGGCGCCGGGGTAGACCTGGTGTCCCGGGCTCCGGGGTAGACCTGGTGTCCCGGGCGCCGGGGTAGACCTGGTGTCCGGGTCTCCGGGGTAGACCTGGTGTCCCGGGGGCCGGGGTAGACCTGGTGTCCGGGGCTCCAGGGTAGACCTGGTGTCCCGGGCGCCGGGGTAGACCTGGTGTCCCGGGCTCCGGGGTAGACCTGGTGTCCCGGGCGCCGGGGTAGACCTGGTGTCCCGGGCTCCGGGGTAGACCTGGTGTCCCGGGCGCCGGGGTAGACCTGGTGTCCCGGGGGCCGGGGTAGACCTGGTGTCCGGGGCTCCGGGGTAGACCTGGTGTCCCGGGCGCCGGGGTAGACCTGGTGTCCCGGGCTCCGGGGTAGACCTGGTGTCCCGGGCGCCGGGGTAGACCTGGTGTCCCGGGCGCCGGGGTAGACCTGGTGTCCCGGGCTCCGGGGTAGACCTGGTGTCCCGGGCGCCGGGGTAGACCTGGTGTCCCGGGCGCCGGGGTAGACCTGGTGTCCGGGTCTCCGGGGTAGACCTGGTGTCCCGGGGGCCGGGGTAGACCTGGTGTCCCGGGCGCCGGGGTAGACCTGGTGTCCCGGGCGCCGGGGTAGACCTGGTGTCCCGGGCTCCGGGGTAGACCTGGTGTCCCGGGCGCCGGGGTAGACCTGGTGTCCCAGGGACCGGGGTAGACCTGGTGTCCCGCCAGATCCGGAGAAGACCTGGTGTCCCCGGCCCGAGAGCCAGCAGACCTGGTGTCCCCGGACCGAGACGGGGTAGACCGGCTGTCCGCGGCCAGAGACGGGGTAGACCTGGTGTCCCCGGCCCGAGACGGGGTAGACCTGGTGTCTGCGGCACAAGACGGGGTAGACCTGGTGTCTCCGGCCAGAAGCGGGGTAGACCTGTTGTCCTAGAGCCCGGGGTAGACCTGGTGTCCCGGGGGCCGGGGTAGACCTGGTGTCCGGGTCTCCGGGGTAGACCTGGTGTCCCGGGCGCCGGGGTAGACCTGGTGTCCCGGGCTCCGGGGTAGACCTGGTGTCCCGGGCGCCGGGGTAGACCTGGTGTCCCGGGCTCCGGGGTAGACCTGGTGTCCCGGGCGCCGGGGTAGACCTGGTGTCCCGGGCTCCGGGGTAGACCTGGTGTCCCGGGCGCCGGGGTAGACCTGGTGTCCGGGTCTCCGGGGTAGACCTGGTGTCCCGGGGGCCGGGGTAGACCTGGTGTCCGGGGCGCCGGGGTAGACCTGGTGTCCCGGGCTCCGGGGTAGACCTGGTGTCCCAGGGGCCGGGGTAGACCTGGTGTCCGGGTCTCCGGGGTAGACCTGGTGTCCCGGGCTCCGGGGTAGACCTGGTGTCCCGGGGGCCGGGGTAGACCTGGTGTCCGGGTCTCCGGGGTAGACCTGGTGTCCCGGGGGCCGGGGTAGACCTGGCTTCCGGGGCTCCGGGGTAGACCTGGTGTCCCGGGCGCCGGGGTAGACCTGGTGTCCCAGGGACCGGGGTAGTCCTGGTGTCCCGCCAGATCCGGAGAAGACCTGGTGTCCCCGGCCCGAGAGCCAGCAGACCTGGTGTCCCCGGACCGAGACGGGGTAGACCGGCTGTCCGCGGCCAGAGACGGGGTAGACCTGGTGTCCCCGGCCCGAGACGGGGTAGACCTGGTGTCTGCGGCACAAGACGGGGTAGACCTGGTGTCTCCGGCCAGAAGCGGGGTAGACCTGTTGTCCTAGAGCCCGGGGTAGACCTGGTGTCCCGGGGGCCGGGGTAGACCTGGTGTCCGGGTCTCCGGGGTAGACCTGGTGTCCCGGGCGCCGGGGTAGACCTGGTGTCCCGGGGGCCGGGGTAGACCTGGTGTCCGGGGCTCCGGGGTAGACCTGGTGTCCCGGGCTCCGGGGTAGACCTGGTGTCCCGGGCGCCGGGGTAGACCTGGTGTCCCGGGCGCCGGGGTAGACCTGGTGTCCCGGGGGCCGGGGTAGACCTGGTGTCCGGGGCTCCGGGGTAGACCTGGTGTCCCGGGCGCCGGGGTAGACCTGGTGTCCCGGGCTCCGGGGTAGACCTGGTGTCCCGGGCGCCGGGGTAGACCTGGTGTACCGGGCTCCGGGGTAGACCTGGTGTCCCGGGCGCCGGGGTAGACCTGGTGTCCCGCCAGATCCGGAGAAGACCTGGTGTCCCCGGCCCGAGAGCCAGCAGACCTGGTGTCCCCGGACCGAGACGGGGTAGACCGGCTGTCCGCGGCCAGAGACGGGGTAGACCTGGTGTCCCCGGCCCGAGACGGGGTAGACCTGGTGTCTGCGGCACAAGACGGGGTAGACCTGGTGTCTCCGGCCAGAAGCGGGGTAGACCTGTTGTCCTAGAGCCCTGGGTAGACCTGGTGTCCCGGGGGCCGGGGTAGACCTGGTGTCCGGGTCTCCGGGGTAGACCTGGTGTCCCGGGGGCCGGGGTAGACCTGGTGTCCGGGGCTCCGGGGTAGACCTGGTGTCCCGGGGGCCGGGGTAGACCTGGTGTCCCGTTCCCCGGGGTAGACCCGGTGTCCTCGAGCGCCGGGTAGACCTGGTGTCCCGGGACTCGGGGTAGACCTGCTGTCCCGTTCCCCGGGGTAGACCTGGTGTCCCAGGGCCTACCCCGGGGCCCGGGACACCAGGTCTACCCATGGTCCCAGGACACCAGGTCTACCCCGGGGAACGGGACACCAGGTCTACCCCGGGCCCTGGGACACCAGGTCTACCCATGGTCCCGGGACACCAGGTCTACCCCGGGGCCCGCGACACCAGGTCTACCCCGGCCTCTGGGACACCAGGTCTACCCCGGCGCCCGGGACACCAGGTCTACCCATGGTCCCAGGACGCCAGGTCTACCCCGGGGAA
>NW_027428354.1:60000-67500 GCF_047830755.1 Zonotrichia albicollis | reverse complement strand
CGGGCGGGCGCCCCCACTCTCTGCCCGCGCACCGGCGCGCCTAAACCGCGGAAAAAAAAGAAAAAACGCGGACCCGCGTGGCAACCCAGCCCGCCCGGCCCAAGGGGCTCGGTCGATGCGCCCGCGACCGAGGTGGACGAGGCGCCGCCGCCTCGCCCGGGAAAGGTCCGGGGGGCTCTCGGACTCTCTCTCTCTCTCTCTCTCTGTCGGGTGCCGGGTCCGTCAACTCCGAAAAACTCCGCCCGCCAACGCGGGTCCCCGGCTTAAGGCCGAGGAAGGGGGACGGCTTCAACGAGGCGGCCCGGGGACGGGGCGCCCCGACCCCGGCTCCGCAGCTTCACCGGGCGGGCGGACGGCCCGAAACAGTGCCCGCCGAGTGGGCCCCGGCTTAAGGCCAGGCACAAAAGGGACGAGGCGCCGCCGCCTCGCCCGCCAAGCGGCTCTCTCGAATCGCCTTTCACAGCCCTTCTCTCTCGGCATCCCGGGGGGAGATCCGGCCCCTCCGCTCGGCAGCCCTTCTCTCTCGGCATCCCGGGGGGAGATCCGGCCCCTCCGCTCGGCAGCCCTTCTCTCTCGGCATCCCGGGGGGAGATCCGGCCCCTCCGCTCGGCAGCCCTTCTCTCTCGGCATCCCGGGGGGAGATCCGGCCCCTCCGCTCGGCAGCCCTTCTCTCTCGGCATCCCGGGGGGAGATCCGGCCCCTCCGCTCGGCAGCCCTTCTCTCTCGGCATCCCGGGGGGAAACCGGCCCCTCCCCGCTGGCAGCCCTTCTCTCTCGGCATCCCGGGGGAAACCGGCCCCCTCCGCTCGGCAGCCCTTCTCTCTCGGCATCCCGGGGGGAATCCGGCCCCTCCGCTCGGCAGCCCTTCTCTCTCGGCATCCCGGGGGGAATCCGGCCCCTTCTCTCTCTCTCTCTCTCTCTCTCAATCTCTCGGCCTCCCGGGGGAACCGGCCCCTCCGCTCGCAGCCCTTCTCTCTCGGTCTCTCGGGGGGATCCGGTCCGTCTTTTCTCAGCCCTTCTCTCTCGGCCTCGCTCTCACTGTGCCAACTTCCCCGGGAGGGACGGGAGCCGGAGCCGAGCCACAAGGAGACTCGCCCCGGCTAGGCGGAACACTGGCTTTTTCCCTTTGCCGGCCATCTGAGTGCGGCTGCTCCTCTCCGCCTTAAACGTAGGCACAGCCTCAGCCAACCTACGGGGATGCGGCCCGTCACCTCGCTCCCATAATACGGGCAGATAAGTCCCAAGCCGCCGAGGCCTCCAAGAGGACCGATGGAGATCGACCGGGAAGGGGCGCCGCCTCAGGCCGCAGTCTACGATGAGGCAGCCGGAGGCAGCCGACAACAGCGACCCCTTGGTGAACTTCCGCAGCCGGCCGAGACAACAGGTCTACCCGGCACCCGCCGCTATTTGACTAAGTCCCGCCGGCGCGAGGTAGACCTGGTGTCCCAGGGGCCGGGGTAGACCTGGTGTCCCGGGCTCCGGGGTAGACCTGGTGTCCCGGGCTCCGGGGTAGACCTGGTGTCCCGGGGGCCGGGGTAGACCTGGTGTCCGGGTCTCCGGGGTAGACCTGGTGTCCCGGGGGCCGGGGTAGACCTGGTGTCCGGGGCTCCGGGGTAGACCTGGTGTCCCGGGCGCCGGGGTAGACCTGGTGTCCCGGGCTCCGGGGTAGACCTGGTGTCCCGGGCGCCGGGGTAGACCTGGTGTCCGGGTCTCCGGGGTAGACCTGGTGTCCCGGGGGCCGGGGTAGACCTGGTGTCCGGGGCTCCGGGGTAGACCTGGTGTCCCGGGCGCCGGGGTAGACCTGGTGTCCCGGGCTCCGGGGTAGACCTGGTGTCCCGGGCGCCGGGGTAGACCTGGTGTCCCGGGCTCCGGGGTAGACCTGGTGTCCCGGGCGCCGGGGTAGACCTGGTGTCCGGGTCTCCGGGGTAGACCTGGTGTCCCGGGGGCCGGGGTAGACCTGGTGTCCGGGGCTCCGGGGTAGACCTGGTGTCCCGGGCGCCGGGGTAGACCTGGTGTCCCGGGCTCCGGGGTAGACCTGGTGTCCCGGGCGCCGGGGTAGACCTGGTGTCCCGGGCGCCGGGGTAGACCTGGTGTCCCGGGCTCCGGGGTAGACCTGGTGTCCCGGGCGCCGGGGTAGACCTGGTGTCCCGGGCGCCGGGGTAGACCTGGTGTCCGGGTCTCCGGGGTAGACCTGGTGTCCCGGGGGCCGGGGTAGACCTGGTGTCCGGGGCTCCGGGGTAGACCTGGTGTCCCGGGCGCCGGGGTAGACCTGGTGTCCCGGGCTCCGGGGTAGACCTGGTGTCCCGGGCGCCGGGGTAGACCTGGTGTCCCAGGGACCGGGGTAGACCTGGTGTCCCGCCAGATCCGGAGAAGACCTGGTGTCCCCGGCCCGAGAGCCAGCAGACCTGGTGTCCCCGGACCGAGACGGGGTAGACCGGCTGTCCGCGGCCAGAGACGGGGTAGACCTGGTGTCCCCGGCCCGAGACGGGGTAGACCTGGTGTCTGCGGCACAAGACGGGGTAGACCTGGTGTCTCCGGCCAGAAGCGGGGTAGACCTGTTGTCCTAGAGCCCGGGGTAGACCTGGTGTCCCGGGGGCCGGGGTAGACCTGGTGTCCCGGGCTCCGGGGTAGACCTGGTGTCCCGGGCGCCGGGGTAGACCTGGTGTCCCGGGCTCCGGGGTAGACCTGGTGTCCCGGGCGCCGGGGTAGACCTGGTGTCCCGGGCTCCGGGGTAGACCTGGTGTCCCGGGCGCCGGGGTAGACCTGGTGTCCCGGGCTCCGGGGTAGACCTGGTGTCCCGGGCGCCGGGGTAGACCTGGTGTCCGGGTCTCCGGGGTAGACCTGGTGTCCCGGGGGCCGGGGTAGACCTGGTGTCCGGGGCGCCGGGGTAGACCTGGTGTCCCGGGCGCCGGGGTAGACCTGGTGTCCCGGGCTCCGGGGTAGACCTGGTGTCCCGGGCGCCGGGGTAGACCTGGTGTCCCAGGGACCGGGGTAGACCTGGTGTCCCGCCAGATCCGGAGAAGACCTGGTGTCCCCGGCCCGAGAGCCAGCAGACCTGGTGTCCCCGGACCGAGACGGGGTAGACCGGCTGTCCGCGGCCAGAGACGGGGTAGACCTGGTGTCCCCGGCCCGAGACGGGGTAGACCTGGTGTCTGCGGCACAAGACGGGGTAGACCTGGTGTCTCCGGCCAGAAGCGGGGTAGACCTGTTGTCCTAGAGCCCGGGGTAGACCTGGTGTCCCGGGGGCCGGGGTAGACCTGGTGTCCGGGTCTCCGGGGTAGACCTGGTGTCCCGGGCGCCGGGGTAGACCTGGTGTCCCGGGCTCCGGGGTAGACCTTGTGTCCCGGGCGCCGGGGTAGACCTGGTGTCCCGGGCTCCGGGGTAGACCTGGTGTCCCGGGCTCCGGGGTAGACCTGGTGTCCCGGGCGCCGGGGTAGACCTGGTGTCCGGGTCTGGGGGTAGACCTGGTGTCCCGGGGGCCGGGGTAGACCTGGTGTCCGGGTCTCCGGGGTAGACCTGGTGTCCCGGGCGCCGGGGTAGACCTGGTGTCCCGGGCTCCGGGGTAGACCTGGTGTCCCGGGCGCCGGGGTAGACCTGGTGTCCCGGGCTCCGGGGTAGACCTGGTGTCCCGGGCGCCGGGGTAGACCTGGTGTCCCGGGCTCCGGGGTAGACCTGGTGTCCCGGGCGCCGGGGTAGACCTGGTGTCCGGGTCTCCGGGGTAGACCTGGTGTCCCGGGGGCCGGGGTAGACCTGGTGTCCGGGGCGCCGGGGTAGACCTGGTGTCCCGGGCGCCGGGGTAGACCTGGTGTCCCGGGCTCCGGGGTAGACCTGGTGTCCCGGGCGCCGGGGTAGACCTGGTGTCCCAGGGACCGGGGTAGACCTGGTGTCCCGCCAGATCCGGAGAAGACCTGGTGTCCCCGGCCCGAGAGCCAGCAGACCTGGTGTCCCCGGACCGAGACGGGGTAGACCGGCTGTCCGCGGCCAGAGACGGGGTAGACCTGGTGTCCCCGGCCCGAGACGGGGTAGACCTGGTGTCTGCGGCACAAGACGGGGTAGACCTGGTGTCTCCGGCCAGAAGCGGGGTAGACCTGTTGTCCTAGAGCCCGGGGTAGACCTGGTGTCCCGGGGGCCGGGGTAGACCTGGTGTCCGGGTCTCCGGGGTAGACCTGGTGTCCCGGGCGCCGGGGTAGACCTGGTGTCCCGGGCTCCGGGGTAGACCTTGTGTCCCGGGCGCCGGGGTAGACCTGGTGTCCCGGGCTCCGGGGTAGACCTGGTGTCCCGGGCTCCGGGGTAGACCTGGTGTCCCGGGCGCCGGGGTAGACCTGGTGTCCGGGTCTCCGGGGTAGACCTGGTGTCCCGGGGGCCGGGGTAGACCTGGTGTCCGGGGCTCCGGGGTAGACCTGGTGTCCCGGGCGCCGGGGTAGACCTGGTGTCCCGGGCTCCGGGGTAGACCTGGTGTCCCGGGCGCCGGGGTAGACCTGGTGTCCCAGGGACCGGGGTAGACCTGGTGTCCCGCCAGATCCGGAGAAGACCTGGTGTCCCCGGCCCGAGAGCCAGCAGACCTGGTGTCCCCGGACCGAGACGGGGTAGACCGGCTGTCCGCGGCCAGAGACGGGGTAGACCTGGTGTCCCCGGCCCGAGACGGGGTAGACCTGGTGTCTGCGGCACAAGACGGGGTAGACCTGGTGTCTCCGGCCAGAAGCGGGGTAGACCTGTTGTCCTAGAGCCCGGGGTAGACCTGGTGTCCCGGGGGCCGGGGTAGACCTGGTGTCCGGGTCTCCGGGGTAGACCTGGTGTCCCGGGGACCGGGGTAGACCTGGTGTCCGGGGCTCCGGGGTAGACCTGGTGTCCCGGGCTCCGGGGTAGACCTGGTGTCCCGGGGGCCGGGGTAGACCTGGTGTCCCGGGCTCCGGGGTAGACCTGGTGTCCCAGGGGCCGGGGTAGACCTGGTGTCCCAGGGGCCGGGGTAGACCTGGTGTCCCGGGCTCCGGGGTAGACCTGGTGTCCCGGGCTCCGGGGTAGACCTGGTGTCCCGGGGGCCGGGGTAGACCTGGTGTCCCGGGGGCCGGGGTAGACCTGGTGTCCCGGGCTCCGGGGTAGACCTGGTGTC
The DNA here is from genome assembly GCF_047830755.1 of Zonotrichia albicollis. Lineage (NCBI taxonomy): Eukaryota > Metazoa > Chordata > Aves > Passeriformes > Passerellidae > Zonotrichia > Zonotrichia albicollis. The sequence goes on along the minus strand of NW_027428354.1, from coordinate 62,391 downwards.
CCAGGGGCCGGGGTAGACCTGGTGTCCCAGGGGCCGGGGTAGACCTGGTGTCCCGGGCTCCGGGGTAGACCTGGTGTCCCGGGGGCCGGGGTAGACCTGGTGTCCGGGTCTCCGGGGTAGACCTGGTGTCCCGGGGGCCGGGGTAGACCTGGTGTCCGGGGCTCCGGGGTAGACCTGGTGTCCCGGGCGCCGGGGTAGACCTGGTGTCCCAGGGACCGGGGTAGTCCTGGTGTCCCGCCAGATCCGGAGAAGACCTGGTGTCCCCGGCCCGAGAGCCAGCAGACCTGGTGTCCCCGGACCGAGACGGGGTAGACCGGCTGTCCGCGGCCAGAGACGGGGTAGACCTGGTGTCCCCGGCCCGAGACGGGGTAGACCTGGTGTCTGCGGCACAAGACGGGGTAGACCTGGTGTCTCCGGCCAGAAGCGGGGTAGACCTGTTGTCCTAGAGCCCGGGGTAGACCTGGTGTCCCGGGGGCCGGGGTAGACCTGGTGTCCGGGTCTCCGGGGTAGACCTGGTGTCCCGGGGACCGGGGTAGACCTGGTGTCCGGGGCTCCGGGGTAGACCTGGTGTCCCGGGCTCCGGGGTAGACCTGGTGTCCCGGGGGCCGGGGTAGACCTGGTGTCCCGGGCTCCGGGGTAGACCTGGTGTCCCAGGGGCCGGGGTAGACCTGGTGTCCCAGGGGCCGGGGTAGACCTGGTGTCCCGGGCTCCGGGGTAGACCTGGTGTCCCGGGCTCCGGGGTAGACCTGGTGTCCCGGGGGCCGGGGTAGACCTGGTGTCCCGGGCTCCGGGGTAGACCTGGTGTCCCAGGGGCCGGGGTAGACCTGGTGTCCGGGTCTCCGGGGTAGACCTGGTGTCCCGGGCTCCGGGGTAGACCTGGTGTCCCGGGGGCCGGGGTAGACCTGGTGTCCGGGTCTCCGGGGTAGACCTGGTGTCCCGGGGGCCGGGGTAGACCTGGCTTCCGGGGCTCCGGGGTAGACCTGGTGTCCCGGGCGCCGGGGTAGACCTGGTGTCCCAGGGACCGGGGTAGTCCTGGTGTCCCGCCAGATCCGGAGAAGACCTGGTGTCCCCGGCCCGAGAGCCAGCAGACCTGGTGTCCCCGGACCGAGACGGGGTAGACCGGCTGTCCGCGGCCAGAGACGGGGTAGACCTGGTGTCCCCGGCCCGAGACGGGGTAGACCTGGTGTCTGCGGCACAAGACGGGGTAGACCTGGTGTCTCCGGCCAGAAGCGGGGTAGACCTGTTGTCCTAGAGCCCGGGGTAGACCTGGTGTCCCGGGGGCCGGGGTAGACCTGGTGTCCGGGTCTCCGGGGTAGACCTGGTGTCCCGGGCGCCGGGGTAGACCTGGTGTCCCGGGGGCCGGGGTAGACCTGGTGTCCGGGGCTCCGGGGTAGACCTGGTGTCCCGGGCTCCGGGGTAGACCTGGTGTCCCGGGCGCCGGGGTAGACCTGGTGTCCCGGGCGCCGGGGTAGACCTGGTGTCCCGGGGGCCGGGGTAGACCTGGTGTCCGGGGCTCCGGGGTAGACCTGGTGTCCCGGGCGCCGGGGTAGACCTGGTGTCCCGGGCTCCGGGGTAGACCTGGTGTCCCGGGCGCCGGGGTAGACCTGGTGTACCGGGCTCCGGGGTAGACCTGGTGTCCCGGGCGCCGGGGTAGACCTGGTGTCCCGCCAGATCCGGAGAAGACCTGGTGTCCCCGGCCCGAGAGCCAGCAGACCTGGTGTCCCCGGACCGAGACGGGGTAGACCGGCTGTCCGCGGCCAGAGACGGGGTAGACCTGGTGTCCCCGGCCCGAGACGGGGTAGACCTGGTGTCTGCGGCACAAGACGGGGTAGACCTGGTGTCTCCGGCCAGAAGCGGGGTAGACCTGTTGTCCTAGAGCCCTGGGTAGACCTGGTGTCCCGGGGGCCGGGGTAGACCTGGTGTCCGGGTCTCCGGGGTAGACCTGGTGTCCCGGGGGCCGGGGTAGACCTGGTGTCCGGGGCTCCGGGGTAGACCTGGTGTCCCGGGGGCCGGGGTAGACCTGGTGTCCCGTTCCCCGGGGTAGACCCGGTGTCCTCGAGCGCCGGGTAGACCTGGTGTCCCGGGACTCGGGGTAGACCTGCTGTCCCGTTCCCCGGGGTAGACCTGGTGTCCCAGGGCCTACCCCGGGGCCCGGGACACCAGGTCTACCCATGGTCCCAGGACACCAGGTCTACCCCGGGGAACGGGACACCAGGTCTACCCTGGGCCCTGGGACACCAGGTCTACCCATGGTCCCGGGACACCAGGTCTACCCCGGGGCCCGCGACACCAGGTCTACCCCGGCCTCTGGGACACCAGGTCTACCCCGGCGCCCGGGACACCAGGTCTACCCATGGTCCCAGGACGCCAGGTCTACCCCGGGGAACGGGA
>NW_027428354.1:37500-45000 GCF_047830755.1 Zonotrichia albicollis | reverse complement strand
GGGCGGGCGCCCCCACTCTCTGCCCGCGCACCGGCGCGCCTAAACCGCGGAAAAAAAAGAAAAAACGCGGACCCGCGTGGCAACCCAGCCCGCCCGGCCCAAGGGGCTCGGTCGATGCGCCCGCGACCGAGGTGGACGAGGCGCCGCCGCCTCGCCCGGGAAAGGTCCGGGGGGCTCTCGGACTCTCTCTCTCTCTCTCTCTCTGTCGGGTGCCGGGTCCGTCAACTCCGAAAAACTCCGCCCGCCAACGCGGGTCCCCGGCTTAAGGCCGAGGAAGGGGGACGGCTTCAACGAGGCGGCCCGGGGACGGGGCGCCCCGACCCCGGCTCCGCAGCTTCACCGGGCGGGCGGACGGCCCGAAACAGTGCCCGCCGAGTGGGCCCCGGCTTAAGGCCAGGCACAAAAGGGACGAGGCGCCGCCGCCTCGCCCGCCAAGCGGCTCTCTCGAATCGCCTTTCACAGCCCTTCTCTCTCGGCATCCCGGGGGGAGATCCGGCCCCTCCGCTCGGCAGCCCTTCTCTCTCGGCATCCCGGGGGGAGATCCGGCCCCTCCGCTCGGCAGCCCTTCTCTCTCGGCATCCCGGGGGGAGATCCGGCCCCTCCGCTCGGCAGCCCTTCTCTCTCGGCATCCCGGGGGGAGATCCGGCCCCTCCGCTCGGCAGCCCTTCTCTCTCGGCATCCCGGGGGGAGATCCGGCCCCTCCGCTCGGCAGCCCTTCTCTCTCGGCATCCCGGGGGGAAACCGGCCCCTCCCCGCTGGCAGCCCTTCTCTCTCGGCATCCCGGGGGAAACCGGCCCCCTCCGCTCGGCAGCCCTTCTCTCTCGGCATCCCGGGGGGAATCCGGCCCCTCCGCTCGGCAGCCCTTCTCTCTCGGCATCCCGGGGGGAATCCGGCCCCTTCTCTCTCTCTCTCTCTCTCTCTCAATCTCTCGGCCTCCCGGGGGAACCGGCCCCTCCGCTCGCAGCCCTTCTCTCTCGGTCTCTCGGGGGGATCCGGTCCGTCTTTTCTCAGCCCTTCTCTCTCGGCCTCGCTCTCACTGTGCCAACTTCCCCGGGAGGGACGGGAGCCGGAGCCGAGCCACAAGGAGACTCGCCCCGGCTAGGCGGAACACTGGCTTTTTCCCTTTGCCGGCCATCTGAGTGCGGCTGCTCCTCTCCGCCTTAAACGTAGGCACAGCCTCAGCCAACCTACGGGGATGCGGCCCGTCACCTCGCTCCCATAATACGGGCAGATAAGTCCCAAGCCGCCGAGGCCTCCAAGAGGACCGATGGAGATCGACCGGGAAGGGGCGCCGCCTCAGGCCGCAGTCTACGATGAGGCAGCCGGAGGCAGCCGACAACAGCGACCCCTTGGTGAACTTCCGCAGCCGGCCGAGACAACAGGTCTACCCGGCACCCGCCGCTATTTGACTAAGTCCCGCCGGCGCGAGGTAGACCTGGTGTCCCAGGGGCCGGGGTAGACCTGGTGTCCCGGGCTCCGGGGTAGACCTGGTGTCCCGGGCTCCGGGGTAGACCTGGTGTCCCGGGGGCCGGGGTAGACCTGGTGTCCGGGTCTCCGGGGTAGACCTGGTGTCCCGGGGGCCGGGGTAGACCTGGTGTCCGGGGCTCCGGGGTAGACCTGGTGTCCCGGGCGCCGGGGTAGACCTGGTGTCCCGGGCTCCGGGGTAGACCTGGTGTCCCGGGCGCCGGGGTAGACCTGGTGTCCGGGTCTCCGGGGTAGACCTGGTGTCCCGGGGGCCGGGGTAGACCTGGTGTCCGGGGCTCCGGGGTAGACCTGGTGTCCCGGGCGCCGGGGTAGACCTGGTGTCCCGGGCTCCGGGGTAGACCTGGTGTCCCGGGCGCCGGGGTAGACCTGGTGTCCCGGGCTCCGGGGTAGACCTGGTGTCCCGGGCGCCGGGGTAGACCTGGTGTCCGGGTCTCCGGGGTAGACCTGGTGTCCCGGGGGCCGGGGTAGACCTGGTGTCCGGGGCTCCGGGGTAGACCTGGTGTCCCGGGCGCCGGGGTAGACCTGGTGTCCCGGGCTCCGGGGTAGACCTGGTGTCCCGGGCGCCGGGGTAGACCTGGTGTCCCGGGCGCCGGGGTAGACCTGGTGTCCCGGGCTCCGGGGTAGACCTGGTGTCCCGGGCGCCGGGGTAGACCTGGTGTCCCGGGCGCCGGGGTAGACCTGGTGTCCGGGTCTCCGGGGTAGACCTGGTGTCCCGGGGGCCGGGGTAGACCTGGTGTCCGGGGCTCCGGGGTAGACCTGGTGTCCCGGGCGCCGGGGTAGACCTGGTGTCCCGGGCTCCGGGGTAGACCTGGTGTCCCGGGCGCCGGGGTAGACCTGGTGTCCCAGGGACCGGGGTAGACCTGGTGTCCCGCCAGATCCGGAGAAGACCTGGTGTCCCCGGCCCGAGAGCCAGCAGACCTGGTGTCCCCGGACCGAGACGGGGTAGACCGGCTGTCCGCGGCCAGAGACGGGGTAGACCTGGTGTCCCCGGCCCGAGACGGGGTAGACCTGGTGTCTGCGGCACAAGACGGGGTAGACCTGGTGTCTCCGGCCAGAAGCGGGGTAGACCTGTTGTCCTAGAGCCCGGGGTAGACCTGGTGTCCCGGGGGCCGGGGTAGACCTGGTGTCCGGGTCTCCGGGGTAGACCTGGTGTCCCGGGCGCCGGGGTAGACCTGGTGTCCCGGGCTCCGGGGTAGACCTGGTGTCCCGGGCGCCGGGGTAGACCTGGTGTCCCGGGCTCCGGGGTAGACCTGGTGTCCCGGGCTCCGGGGTAGACCTGGTGTCCCGGGGGCCGGGGTAGACCTGGTGTCCGGGTCTCCGGGGTAGACCTGGTGTCCCGGGGGCCGGGGTAGACCTGGTGTCCGGGGCTCCGGGGTAGACCTGGTGTCCCGGGCGCCGGGGTAGACCTGGTGTCCCGGGCTCCGGGGTAGACCTGGTGTCCCGGGCGCCGGGGTAGACCTGGTGTCCGGGTCTCCGGGGTAGACCTGGTGTCCCGGGGGCCGGGGTAGACCTGGTGTCCGGGGCTCCGGGGTAGACCTGGTGTCCCGGGCGCCGGGGTAGACCTGGTGTCCCGGGCTCCGGGGTAGACCTGGTGTCCCGGGCGCCGGGGTAGACCTGGTGTCCCGGGCTCCGGGGTAGACCTGGTGTCCCGGGCGCCGGGGTAGACCTGGTGTCCGGGTCTCCGGGGTAGACCTGGTGTCCCGGGGGCCGGGGTAGACCTGGTGTCCGGGGCTCCGGGGTAGACCTGGTGTCCCGGGCGCCGGGGTAGACCTGGTGTCCCGGGCTCCGGGGTAGACCTGGTGTCCCGGGCGCCGGGGTAGACCTGGTGTCCCGGGCGCCGGGGTAGACCTGGTGTCCCGGGCTCCGGGGTAGACCTGGTGTCCCGGGCGCCGGGGTAGACCTGGTGTCCCGGGCGCCGGGGTAGACCTGGTGTCCGGGTCTCCGGGGTAGACCTGGTGTCCCGGGGGCCGGGGTAGACCTGGTGTCCGGGGCTCCGGGGTAGACCTGGTGTCCCGGGCGCCGGGGTAGACCTGGTGTCCCGGGCTCCGGGGTAGACCTGGTGTCCCGGGCGCCGGGGTAGACCTGGTGTCCCAGGGACCGGGGTAGACCTGGTGTCCCGCCAGATCCGGAGAAGACCTGGTGTCCCCGGCCCGAGAGCCAGCAGACCTGGTGTCCCCGGACCGAGACGGGGTAGACCGGCTGTCCGCGGCCAGAGACGGGGTAGACCTGGTGTCCCCGGCCCGAGACGGGGTAGACCTGGTGTCTGCGGCACAAGACGGGGTAGACCTGGTGTCTCCGGCCAGAAGCGGGGTAGACCTGTTGTCCTAGAGCCCGGGGTAGACCTGGTGTCCCGGGGGCCGGGGTAGACCTGGTGTCCGGGTCTCCGGGGTAGACCTGGTGTCCCGGGCGCCGGGGTAGACCTGGTGTCCCGGGCTCCGGGGTAGACCTGGTGTCCCGGGCGCCGGGGTAGACCTGGTGTCCCGGGCTCCGGGGTAGACCTGGTGTCCCGGGCTCCGGGGTAGACCTGGTGTCCCGGGGGCCGGGGTAGACCTGGTGTCCGGGTCTCCGGGGTAGACCTGGTGTCCCGGGGGCCGGGGTAGACCTGGTGTCCGGGGCTCCGGGGTAGACCTGGTGTCCCGGGCGCCGGGGTAGACCTGGTGTCCCGGGCTCCGGGGTAGACCTGGTGTCCCGGGCGCCGGGGTAGACCTGGTGTCCGGGTCTCCGGGGTAGACCTGGTGTCCCGGGGGCCGGGGTAGACCTGGTGTCCGGGGCTCCGGGGTAGACCTGGTGTCCCGGGCGCCGGGGTAGACCTGGTGTCCCGGGCTCCGGGGTAGACCTGGTGTCCCGGGCGCCGGGGTAGACCTGGTGTCCCGGGCTCCGGGGTAGACCTGGTGTCCCGGGCGCCGGGGTAGACCTGGTGTCCGGGTCTCCGGGGTAGACCTGGTGTCCCGGGGGCCGGGGTAGACCTGGTGTCCGGGGCTCCGGGGTAGACCTGGTGTCCCGGGCGCCGGGGTAGACCTGGTGTCCCGGGCTCCGGGGTAGACCTGGTGTCCCGGGCGCCGGGGTAGACCTGGTGTCCCGGGCGCCGGGGTAGACCTGGTGTCCCGGGCTCCGGGGTAGACCTGGTGTCCCGGGCGCCGGGGTAGACCTGGTGTCCCGGGCGCCGGGGTAGACCTGGTGTCCGGGTCTCCGGGGTAGACCTGGTGTCCCGGGGGCCGGGGTAGACCTGGTGTCCGGGGCTCCGGGGTAGACCTGGTGTCCCGGGCGCCGGGGTAGACCTGGTGTCCCGGGCTCCGGGGTAGACCTGGTGTCCCGGGCGCCGGGGTAGACCTGGTGTCCCAGGGACCGGGGTAGACCTGGTGTCCCGCCAGATCCGGAGAAGACCTGGTGTCCCCGGCCCGAGAGCCAGCAGACCTGGTGTCCCCGGACCGAGACGGGGTAGACCGGCTGTCCGCGGCCAGAGACGGGGTAGACCTGGTGTCCCCGGCCCGAGACGGGGTAGACCTGGTGTCTGCGGCACAAGACGGGGTAGACCTGGTGTCTCCGGCCAGAAGCGGGGTAGACCTGTTGTCCTAGAGCCCGGGGTAGACCTGGTGTCCCGGGGGCCGGGGTAGACCTGGTGTCCGGGTCTCCGGGGTAGACCTGGTGTCCCGGGCGCCGGGGTAGACCTGGTGTCCCGGGCTCCGGGGTAGACCTGGTGTCCCGGGCGCCGGGGTAGACCTGGTGTCCCGGGCTCCGGGGTAGACCTGGTGTCCCGGGCGCCGGGGTAGACCTGGTGTCCCGGGCTCCGGGGTAGACCTGGTGTCCCGGGCGCCGGGGTAGACCTGGTGTCCGGGTCTCCGGGGTAGACCTGGTGTCCCGGGGGCCGGGGTAGACCTGGTGTCCGGGGCGCCGGGGTAGACCTGGTGTCCCGGGCGCCGGGGTAGACCTGGTGTCCCAGGCTCCGGGGTAGACCTGGTGTCCCGGGCGCCGGGGTAGACCTGGTGTCCCGGGGGCCGGGGTAGACCTGGTGTCCCGTTCCCCGGGGTAGACCCGGTGTCCTCGAGCGCCGGGTAGACCTGGTGTCCCGGGACTCGGGGTAGACCTGCTGTCCCGTTCCCCGGGGTAGACCTGGTGTCCCAGGGCCTACCCCGGGGCCCGGGACACCAGGTCTACCCATGGTCCCAGGACACCAGGTCTACCCCGGGGAACGGGACACCAGGTCTACCCCGGGCCCTGGGACACCAGGTCTACCCATGGTCCCGGGACACCAGGTCTACCCCGGGGCCCGCGACACCAGGTCTACCCCGGCCTCTGGGACACCAGGTCTACCCCGGCGCCCGGGACACCAGGTCTACCCATGGTCCCAGGACGCCAGGTCTACCCCGGGGAACGGGACACCAGGTCTACCCCGGGCCCTGGGACACCAGGTCTACCCCGGGGCCCGCGACACCTGGTCTACCCCGTGCTCTAGGACAACAGGTCTACCCCGGGGCCCGCGACACCAGGTCTACCCAGGGCCCTCGGACACCAGGTCTACCCCGGGGAACGGGACACCAGGTCTACCCCGGGGCCCGCGACACCTGGTCTACCCAGTGCTCTAGGACAACAGGTCTACCCCGGGGCCCGCGACACCAGGTCTACCCAGGGCCCTCGGACACCAGGTCTACCCCGGGCCCCGGGACACCAGGTCTACCCCGGGGAACGGGACACCAGGTCTACCCCGGGGCCCGCGACACCTGGTCTACCCAGTGCTCTAGGACAACAGGTCTACCCCGGGGCCCGCGACACCAGGTCTACCCAGGGCCCTGGGACACCAGGTCTACCCCGGGCCCCGGGACACCAGGTCTACCCCGGGCCCCGGGACACCAGGTCTACCCCGGGCCCTGGGACACCAGGTCTACCCAGGGCCCTCGGACACCAGGTCTACCCCGGGGAACGGGACACCAGGTCTACCCCGGGCCCTGGGACACCAGGTCTACCCCGGGGCCCGCGACACCTGGTCTACCCCGTGCTCTAGGACAACAGGTCTACCCCGGGGCCCGCGACACCAGGTCTACCCAGGGCCCTCGGACACCAGGTCTACCCCGGGGAACGGGACACCAGGTCTACCCCGGGGCCCGCGACACCTGGTCTACCCAGTGCTCTAGGACAACAGGTCTACCCCGGGGCCCGCGACACCAGGTCTACCCAGGGCCCTCGGACACCAGGTCTACCCCGGGCCCCGGGACACCAGGTCTACCCCGGGCCCCGGGACACCAGGTCTACCCCGGGGAACGGGACACCAGGTCTACCCCGGGGCCCGCGACACCTGGTCTACCCAGTGCTCTAGGACAACAGGTCTACCCCGGGGCCCGCGACACCAGGTCTACCCAGGGCCCTGGGACACCAGGTCTACCCCGGGCCCCGGGACACCAGGTCTACCCCGGGCCCCGGGACACCAGGTCTACCCCGGGCCCTGGGACACCAGGTCTACCCTGGGCCCTCGGACACCAGGTCTACCCCGGGGAACGGGACACCAGGTCTACCCCGGGCCCTGGGACACCAGGTCTACCCCGGGGCCCTCTGACACCAGGTCTACCCCGGGCCCTGGGACACCAGGTCTACCTCGGGGTTAGGGTTAGGGTTAGGGTAAGGGTTGGGGTTGGGGTTGGGGTTAGGGTTAGGGTTAGGGTTAGGGTTGGGGTTGGGGTTGGGGTTGGGGTTAGGGTTAGGGAAACCAGGTCTACCCCGGGGCCCGCGACACCGGGTCTACCCCGGGGCCCTCGGTCACCAGGTCTACCCGGGGGTTAGGGTTAGGGTTAGGGTATGGGTTGGGGTAAGGGTTAGGGTTAGGGTAAGGGTTAGGGTTAGGGTTAGGGTTGGGGTTGGGGTAAGGGTTAGGGTTAGGGTAAGGGTTGGGGTTGGGGTTGGGGTTGGGGTTGGGGTTAGGGTTAGGGTAAGGGGTAGGGTTAGGGTTAGGGTGTGGGTTGGGGTTGGGGTTGGGGTAGGGGTTAGGGTTGGGGTTGGGGTTGGGGTTGGGGTTAGGGTTAGGGT
>NW_027428354.1:17500-25000 GCF_047830755.1 Zonotrichia albicollis | reverse complement strand
CCGCACCGCCGCCCGGCGCTGCTCGCGGCCGGCACCCACGGGGCGCTAACCCGGACCGGGGCCGGCACCGGCACCTCGCGTGGTTTTCGAAGGACACCTGTAGGCTAGCGGGGCCACGCGGCCGTCACACAGCTGGGGTCGGTAAAGCCGCCCTCCCCGGCAGCGGGAGGGGCGACACCTCGCCTGCGACGGGAAGCGAACTGGAAAAGGAGACCGCCCTGCCCGAGCAGCGGACACCCCCGCCGTGACTTCCCCGCGACAGAGAAGCCCCGGAAGGAGAGCCGGCCGGCCGGGGGCCCTCTCCGACGCCACCCGAAAAGCCTCATCGATCGAGTGCGGCCGAGGAAGGAGCCGCGCCGACGACGGCGACGACGACGGCCCCCCCACGGCCACGGTCCTGGGACAACGGGGCGACGGCCGCCCAGCCCCGCCTGCGGAGCGCTCGCGGCAGAGGAGGAGCGCGGGGGGTGCCGCCACCCGCCCGCCCGCCCGCGGGCGCCAACGGATTCCCTTCTCGGCTAGGCAACGGCAGGACTGGGACTGGGCTGGCCCGCCAGGCCGGGGGGACTCGGCTTCCCCTTCCGGCCCGGGGAACCCGGCCGAGCGTGCGAGAAATACGTGCCACCGGACCGCGCGCCGCCGGCGGCCGGCTTTCCCTTTCCGGAAAAAAAATAGCCGGAGGAACGGCACGACAAAAAGGCACATGGAGGCGGCGTTCGCAGCGACCCGTGCTAGCCACGGGGGCCGCGGGCCCGGGACGCCGGAGGCACCCGCGGGGGCGAGTTACGAGTCTCACTCCCCCACGGAGCCCCAGACATCCCGCTCGCTCCCTTCTCTCTCGCCGACGTGGCCCGCGCGCGCCTTCGTCGCAACGGCTCCTCGGTGCCGCGGCTTAAGGCCGCCAGAGAAAAATCCGCGGAGGCCGGGCGGGCGCCCCCACTCTCTGCCCGCGCACCGGCGCGCCTAAACCGCGGAAAAAAAAAAGAAAAAACGCGGACCCGCGTGGCAACCCAGCCCGCCCGGCCCAAGGGGCTCGGTCGATGCGCCCGCGACCGAGGTGGACGAGGCGCCGCCGCCTCGCCCGGGAAAGGTCCGGGGGGCTCTCGGACTCTCTCTCTCTCTCTCTCTCTGTCGGGTGCCGGGTCCGTCAACTCTGAAAAACTCCGCCCGCCAACGCGGGTCCCCGGCTTAAGGCCGAGGAAGGGGGACGGCTTCAACGAGGCGGCCCGGGGACGGGGCGCCCCGACCCCGGCTCCGCAGCTTCACCGGGCGGGCGGACGGCCCGAAACAGTGCCCGCCGAGTGGGCCCCGGCTTAAGGCCAGGCACAAAAGGGACGAGGCGCCGCCGCCTCGCCCGCCAAGCGGCTCTCTCGAATCGCCTTTCACAGCCCTTCTCTCTCGGCATCCCGGGGGGAGATCCGGCCCCTCCGCTCGGCAGCCCTTCTCTCTCGGCATCCCGGGGGGAGATCCGGCCCCTCCGCTCGGCAGCCCTTCTCTCTCGGCATCCCGGGGGGAGATCCGGCCCCTCCGCTCGGCAGCCCTTCTCTCTCGGCATCCCGGGGGGAGATCCGGCCCCTCCGCTCGGCAGCCCTTCTCTCTCGGCATCCCGGGGGGAGATCCGGCCCCTCTGCTCGGCAGCCCTTCTCTCTCGGCATCCCGGGGGGAAACCGGCCCCTCCCCGCTGGCAGCCCTTCTCTCTCGGCATCCCGGGGGAAACCGGCCCCCTCCGCTCGGCAGCCCTTCTCTCTCGGCATCCCGGGGGGAATCCGGCCCCTCCGCTCGGCAGCCCTTCTCTCTCGGCATCCCGGGGGGAATCCGGCCCCTTCTCTCTCTCTCTCTCTCTCTCTCAATCTCTCGGCCTCCCGGGGGAACCGGCCCCTCCGCTCGCAGCCCTTCTCTCTCGGTCTCTCGGGGGGATCCGGTCCGTCTTTTCTCAGCCCTTCTCTCTCGGCCTCGCTCTCACTGTGCCAACTTCCCCGGGAGGGACGGGAGCCGGAGCCGAGCCACAAGGAGACTCGCCCCGGCTAGGCGGAACACTGGCTTTTTCCCTTTGCCGGCCATCTGAGTGCGGCTGCTCCTCTCCGCCTTAAACGTAGGCACAGCCTCAGCCAACCTACGGGGATGCGGCCCGTCACCTCGCTCCCATAATACGGGCAGATAAGTCCCAAGCCGCCGAGGCCTCCAAGAGGACCGATGGAGATCGACCGGGAAGGGGCGCCGCCTCAGGCCGCAGTCTACGATGAGGCAGCCGGAGGCAGCCGACAACAGCGACCCCTTGGTGAACTTCCGCAGCCGGCCGAGACAACAGGTCTACCCGGCACCCGCCGCTATTTGACTAAGTCCCGCCGGCGCGAGGTAGACCTGGTGTCCCAGGGGCCGGGGTAGACCTGGTGTCCCGGGCTCCGGGGTAGACCTGGTGTCCCGGGCTCCGGGGTAGACCTGGTGTCCCGGGGGCCGGGGTAGACCTGGTGTCCGGGTCTCCGGGGTAGACCTGGTGTCCCGGGGGCCGGGGTAGACCTGGTGTCCGGGGCTCCGGGGTAGACCTGGTGTCCCGGGCGCCGGGGTAGACCTGGTGTCCCGGGCTCCGGGGTAGACCTGGTGTCCCGGGCGCCGGGGTAGACCTGGTGTCCGGGTCTCCGGGGTAGACCTGGTGTCCCGGGGGCCGGGGTAGACCTGGTGTCCGGGGCTCCGGGGTAGACCTGGTGTCCCGGGCGCCGGGGTAGACCTGGTGTCCCGGGCTCCGGGGTAGACCTGGTGTCCCGGGCGCCGGGGTAGACCTGGTGTCCCGGGCTCCGGGGTAGACCTGGTGTCCCGGGCGCCGGGGTAGACCTGGTGTCCGGGTCTCCGGGGTAGACCTGGTGTCCCGGGGGCCGGGGTAGACCTGGTGTCCGGGGCTCCGGGGTAGACCTGGTGTCCCGGGCGCCGGGGTAGACCTGGTGTCCCGGGCTCCGGGGTAGACCTGGTGTCCCGGGCGCCGGGGTAGACCTGGTGTCCCGGGCGCCGGGGTAGACCTGGTGTCCCGGGCTCCGGGGTAGACCTGGTGTCCCGGGCGCCGGGGTAGACCTGGTGTCCCGGGCTCCGGGGTAGACCTGGTGTCCCGGGCGCCGGGGTAGACCTGGTGTCCCGGGCGCCGGGGTAGACCTGGTGTCCGGGTCTCCGGGGTAGACCTGGTGTCCCGGGGGCCGGGGTAGACCTGGTGTCCGGGGCTCCGGGGTAGACCTGGTGTCCCGGGCGCCGGGGTAGACCTGGTGTCCCGGGCTCCGGGGTAGACCTGGTGTCCCGGGCGCCGGGGTAGACCTGGTGTCCCAGGGACCGGGGTAGACCTGGTGTCCCGCCAGATCCGGAGAAGACCTGGTGTCCCCGGCCCGAGAGCCAGCAGACCTGGTGTCCCCGGACCGAGACGGGGTAGACCGGCTGTCCGCGGCCAGAGACGGGGTAGACCTGGTGTCCCCGGCCCGAGACGGGGTAGACCTGGTGTCTGCGGCACAAGACGGGGTAGACCTGGTGTCTCCGGCCAGAAGCGGGGTAGACCTGTTGTCCTAGAGCCCGGGGTAGACCTGGTGTCCCGGGGGCCGGGGTAGACCTGGTGTCCGGGTCTCCGGGGTAGACCTGGTGTCCCGGGCGCCGGGGTAGACCTGGTGTCCCGGGCTCCGGGGTAGACCTGGTGTCCCGGGCGCCGGGGTAGACCTGGTGTCCCGGGCTCCGGGGTAGACCTGGTGTCCCGGGCTCCGGGGTAGACCTGGTGTCCCGGGCGCCGGGGTAGACCTGGTGTCCGGGTCTCCGGGGTAGACCTGGTGTCCCGGGGGCCGGGGTAGACCTGGTGTCCGGGGCGCCGGGGTAGACCTGGTGTCCCGGGCGCCGGGGTAGACCTGGTGTCCCGGGCTCCGGGGTAGACCTGGTGTCCCGGGCGCCGGGGTAGACCTGGTGTCCCAGGGACCGGGGTAGACCTGGTGTCCCGCCAGATCCGGAGAAGACCTGGTGTCCCCGGCCCGAGAGCCAGCAGACCTGGTGTCCCCGGACCGAGACGGGGTAGACCGGCTGTCCGCGGCCAGAGACGGGGTAGACCTGGTGTCCCCGGCCCGAGACGGGGTAGACCTGGTGTCTGCGGCACAAGACGGGGTAGACCTGGTGTCTCCGGCCAGAAGCGGGGTAGACCTGTTGTCCTAGAGCCCGGGGTAGACCTGGTGTCCCGGGGGCCGGGGTAGACCTGGTGTCCGGGTCTCCGGGGTAGACCTGGTGTCCCGGGCGCCGGGGTAGACCTGGTGTCCCGGGCTCCGGGGTAGACCTGGTGTCCCGGGCGCCGGGGTAGACCTGGTGTCCCGGGCTCCGGGGTAGACCTGGTGTCCCGGGCTCCGGGGTAGACCTGGTGTCCCGGGCGCCGGGGTAGACCTGGTGTCCGGGTCTCCGGGGTAGACCTGGTGTCCCGGGGGCCGGGGTAGACCTGGTGTCCGGGGCTCCGGGGTAGACCTGGTGTCCCGGGCGCCGGGGTAGACCTGGTGTCCCGGGCTCCGGGGTAGACCTGGTGTCCCGGGCGCCGGGGTAGACCTGGTGTCCCAGGGACCGGGGTAGACCTGGTGTCCCGCCAGATCCGGAGAAGACCTGGTGTCCCCGGCCCGAGAGCCAGCAGACCTGGTGTCCCCGGACCGAGACGGGGTAGACCGGCTGTCCGCGGCCAGAGACGGGGTAGACCTGGTGTCCCCGGCCCGAGACGGGGTAGACCTGGTGTCTGCGGCACAAGACGGGGTAGACCTGGTGTCTCCGGCCAGAAGCGGGGTAGACCTGTTGTCCTAGAGCCCGGGGTAGACCTGGTGTCCCGGGGGCCGGGGTAGACCTGGTGTCCGGGTCTCCGGGGTAGACCTGGTGTCCCGGGGACCGGGGTAGACCTGGTGTCCGGGGCTCCGGGGTAGACCTGGTGTCCCGGGCTCCGGGGTAGACCTGGTGTCCCGGGGGCCGGGGTAGACCTGGTGTCCCGGGCTCCGGGGTAGACCTGGTGTCCCAGGGGCCGGGGTAGACCTGGTGTCCCAGGGGCCGGGGTAGACCTGGTGTCCCGGGCTCCGGGGTAGACCTGGTGTCCCGGGCTCCGGGGTAGACCTGGTGTCCCGGGGGCCGGGGTAGACCTGGTGTCCCGGGCTCCGGGGTAGACCTGGTGTCCCAGGGGCCGGGGTAGACCTGGTGTCCCAGGGGCCGGGGTAGACCTGGTGTCCCGGGCTCCGGGGTAGACCTGGTGTCCCGGGGGCCGGGGTAGACCTGGTGTCCGGGTCTCCGGGGTAGACCTGGTGTCCCGGGGGCCGGGGTAGACCTGGTGTCCGGGGCTCCGGGGTAGACCTGGTGTCCCGGGCGCCGGGGTAGACCTGGTGTCCCAGGGACCGGGGTAGTCCTGGTGTCCCGCCAGATCCGGAGAAGACCTGGTGTCCCCGGCCCGAGAGCCAGCAGACCTGGTGTCCCCGGACCGAGACGGGGTAGACCGGCTGTCCGCGGCCAGAGACGGGGTAGACCTGGTGTCCCCGGCCCGAGACGGGGTAGACCTGGCGTCTGCGGCACAAGACGGGGTAGACCTGGTGTCTCCGGCCAGAAGCGGGGTAGACCTGTTGTCCTAGAGCCCGGGGTAGACCTGGTGTCCCGGGGGCCGGGGTAGACCTGGTGTCCGGGTCTCCGGGGTAGACCTGGTGTCCCGGGGACCGGGGTAGACCTGGTGTCCGGGGCTCCGGGGTAGACCTGGTGTCCCGGGCTCCGGGGTAGACCTGGTGTCCCGGGGGCCGGGGTAGACCTGGTGTCCCGGGCTCCGGGGTAGACCTGGTGTCCCAGGGGCCGGGGTAGACCTGGTGTCCCAGGGGCCGGGGTAGACCTGGTGTCCCGGGCTCCGGGGTAGACCTGGTGTCCCGGGCTCCGGGGTAGACCTGGTGTCCCGGGGGCCGGGGTAGACCTGGTGTCCCGGGCTCCGGGGTAGACCTGGTGTCCCAGGGGCCGGGGTAGACCTGGTGTCCGGGTCTCCGGGGTAGACCTGGTGTCCCGGGCTCCGGGGTAGACCTGGTGTCCCGGGGGCCGGGGTAGACCTGGTGTCCGGGTCTCCGGGGTAGACCTGGTGTCCCGGGGGCCGGGGTAGACCTGGCTTCCGGGGCTCCGGGGTAGACCTGGTGTCCCGGGCGCCGGGGTAGACCTGGTGTCCCAGGGACCGGGGTAGTCCTGGTGTCCCGCCAGATCCGGAGAAGACCTGGTGTCCCCGGCCCGAGAGCCAGCAGACCTGGTGTCCCCGGACCGAGACGGGGTAGACCGGCTGTCCGCGGCCAGAGACGGGGTAGACCTGGTGTCCCCGGCCCGAGACGGGGTAGACCTGGTGTCTGCGGCACAAGACGGGGTAGACCTGGTGTCTCCGGCCAGAAGCGGGGTAGACCTGTTGTCCTAGAGCCCGGGGTAGACCTGGTGTCCCGGGGGCCGGGGTAGACCTGGTGTCCGGGTCTCCGGGGTAGACCTGGTGTCCCGGGCGCCGGGGTAGACCTGGTGTCCCGGGGGCCGGGGTAGACCTGGTGTCCGGGGCTCCGGGGTAGACCTGGTGTCCCGGGCTCCGGGGTAGACCTGGTGTCCCGGGCGCCGGGGTAGACCTGGTGTCCCGGGCGCCGGGGTAGACCTGGTGTCCCGGGGGCCGGGGTAGACCTGGTGTCCGGGGCTCCGGGGTAGACCTGGTGTCCCGGGCGCCGGGGTAGACCTGGTGTCCCGGGCTCCGGGGTAGACCTGGTGTCCCGGGCGCCGGGGTAGACCTGGTGTACCGGGCTCCGGGGTAGACCTGGTGTCCCGGGCGCCGGGGTAGACCTGGTGTCCCGCCAGATCCGGAGAAGACCTGGTGTCCCCGGCCCGAGAGCCAGCAGACCTGGTGTCCCCGGACCGAGACGGGGTAGACCGGCTGTCCGCGGCCAGAGACGGGGTAGACCTGGTGTCCCCGGCCCGAGACGGGGTAGACCTGGTGTCTGCGGCACAAGACGGGGTAGACCTGGTGTCTCCGGCCAGAAGCGGGGTAGACCTGTTGTCCTAGAGCCCTGGGTAGACCTGGTGTCCCGGGGGCCGGGGTAGACCTGGTGTCCGGGTCTCCGGGGTAGACCTGGTGTCCCGGGGGCCGGGGTAGACCTGGTGTCCGGGGCTCCGGGGTAGACCTGGTGTCCCGGGGGCCGGGGTAGACCTGGTGTCCCGTTCCCCGGGGTAGACCCGGTGTCCTCGAGCGCCGGGTAGACCTGGTGTCCCGGGACTCGGGGTAGACCTGCTGTCCCGTTCCCCGGGGTAGACCTGGTGTCCCAGGGCCTACCCCGGGGCCCGGGACACCAGGTCTACCCATGGTCCCAGGACACCAGGTCTACCCCGGGGAACGGGACACCAGGTCTACCCCGGGCCCTGGGACACCAGGTCTACCCATGGTCCCGGGACACCAGGTCTACCCCGGGGCCCGCGACACCAGGTCTACCCCGGCCTCTGGGACACCAGGTCTACCCCGGCGCCCGGGACACCAGGTCT
>NW_027428354.1:0-2500 GCF_047830755.1 Zonotrichia albicollis | reverse complement strand
CCCCCACGGAGCCCCAGACATCCCGCTCGCTCCCTTCTCTCTCGCCGACGTGGCCCGCGCGCGCCTTCGTCGCAACGGCTCCTCGGTGCCGCGGCTTAAGGCCGCCAGAGAAAAATCCGCGGAGGCCGGGCGGGCGCCCCCACTCTCTGCCCGCGCACCGGCGCGCCTAAACCGCGGAAAAAAAAGAAAAAACGCGGACCCGCGTGGCAACCCAGCCCGCCCGGCCCAAGGGGCTCGGTCGATGCGCCCGCGACCGAGGTGGACGAGGCGCCGCCGCCTCGCCCGGGAAAGGTCCGGGGGGCTCTCGGACTCTCTCTCTCTCTCTCTCTCTGTCGGGTGCCGGGTCCGTCAACTCCGAAAAACTCCGCCCGCCAACGCGGGTCCCCGGCTTAAGGCCGAGGAAGGGGGACGGCTTCAACGAGGCGGCCCGGGGACGGGGCGCCCCGACCCCGGCTCCGCAGCTTCACCGGGCGGGCGGACGGCCCGAAACAGTGCCCGCCGAGTGGGCCCCGGCTTAAGGCCAGGCACAAAAGGGACGAGGCGCCGCCGCCTCGCCCGCCAAGCGGCTCTCTCGAATCGCCTTTCACAGCCCTTCTCTCTCGGCATCCCGGGGGGAGATCCGGCCCCTCCGCTCGGCAGCCCTTCTCTCTCGGCATCCCGGGGGGAGATCCGGCCCCTCCGCTCGGCAGCCCTTCTCTCTCGGCATCCCGGGGGGAGATCCGGCCCCTCCGCTCGGCAGCCCTTCTCTCTCGGCATCCCGGGGGGAGATCCGGCCCCTCCGCTCGGCAGCCCTTCTCTCTCGGCATCCCGGGGGGAGATCCGGCCCCTCCGCTCGGCAGCCCTTCTCTCTCGGCATCCCGGGGGGAAACCGGCCCCTCCCCGCTGGCAGCCCTTCTCTCTCGGCATCCCGGGGGAAACCGGCCCCCTCCGCTCGGCAGCCCTTCTCTCTCGGCATCCCGGGGGGAATCCGGCCCCTCCGCTCGGCAGCCCTTCTCTCTCGGCATCCCGGGGGGAATCCGGCCCCTTCTCTCTCTCTCTCTCTCTCTCTCAATCTCTCGGCCTCCCGGGGGAACCGGCCCCTCCGCTCGCAGCCCTTCTCTCTCGGTCTCTCGGGGGGATCCGGTCCGTCTTTTCTCAGCCCTTCTCTCTCGGCCTCGCTCTCACTGTGCCAACTTCCCCGGGAGGGACGGGAGCCGGAGCCGAGCCACAAGGAGACTCGCCCCGGCTAGGCGGAACACTGGCTTTTTCCCTTTGCCGGCCATCTGAGTGCGGCTGCTCCTCTCCGCCTTAAACGTAGGCACAGCCTCAGCCAACCTACGGGGATGCGGCCCGTCACCTCGCTCCCATAATACGGGCAGATAAGTCCCAAGCCGCCGAGGCCTCCAAGAGGACCGATGGAGATCGACCGGGAAGGGGCGCCGCCTCAGGCCGCAGTCTACGATGAGGCAGCCGGAGGCAGCCGACAACAGCGACCCCTTGGTGAACTTCCGCAGCCGGCCGAGACAACAGGTCTACCCGGCACCCGCCGCTATTTGACTAAGTCCCGCCGGCGCGAGGTAGACCTGGTGTCCCAGGGGCCGGGGTAGACCTGGTGTCCCGGGCTCCGGGGTAGACCTGGTGTCCCGGGCTCCGGGGTAGACCTGGTGTCCCGGGGGCCGGGGTAGACCTGGTGTCCGGGTCTCCGGGGTAGACCTGGTGTCCCGGGGGCCGGGGTAGACCTGGTGTCCGGGGCTCCGGGGTAGACCTGGTGTCCCGGGCGCCGGGGTAGACCTGGTGTCCCGGGCTCCGGGGTAGACCTGGTGTCCCGGGCGCCGGGGTAGACCTGGTGTCCGGGTCTCCGGGGTAGACCTGGTGTCCCGGGGGCCGGGGTAGACCTGGTGTCCGGGGCTCCAGGGTAGACCTGGTGTCCCGGGCGCCGGGGTAGACCTGGTGTCCCGGGCTCCGGGGTAGACCTGGTGTCCCGGGCGCCGGGGTAGACCTGGTGTCCCGGGCTCCGGGGTAGACCTGGTGTCCCGGGCGCCGGGGTAGACCTGGTGTCCGGGTCTCCGGGGTAGACCTGGTGTCCCGGGGGCCGGGGTAGACCTGGTGTCCGGGGCTCCGGGGTAGACCTGGTGTCCCGGGCGCCGGGGTAGACCTGGTGTCCCGGGCTCCGGGGTAGACCTGGTGTCCCGGGCGCCAGGGTAGACCTGGTGTCCCGGGCGCCGGGGTAGACCTGGTGTCCCGGGCTCCGGGGTAGACCTGGTGTCCCGGGCGCCGGGGTAGACCTGGTGTCCCGGGCGCCGGGGTAGACCTGGTGTCCGGGTCTCCGGGGTAGACCTGGTGTCCCGGGGGCCGGGGTAGACCTGGTGTCCGGGGCTCCGGGGTAGACCTGGTGTCCCGGGCGCCGGGGTAGACCTGGTGTCCCGGGCTCCGGGGTAGACCTGGTGTCCGGGGCTCCGGTGTAGACCTGGTGTCCCGGGCGCCGGGGTAGACCTGGTGTCCCGGGCTCCGGGGTAGACCT
>NW_027428353.1:240000-244380 GCF_047830755.1 Zonotrichia albicollis | reverse complement strand
CACCAGGTCTACCCCGGAGCCCGGGACACCAGGTCTACCCCGGCGCCCGGGACACCAGGTCTACCCCGGAGCCCCGGACACCAGGTCTACCCCGGCCCCCGGGACACCAGGTCTACCCCGGGCTCTAGGACAACAGGTCTACCCCGCTTCTGGCCGGAGACACCAGGTCTACCCCGTCTTGTGCCGCAGACACCAGGTCTACCCCGTCTCGGGCCGGGGACACCAGGTCTACCCCGTCTCTGGCCGCGGACAGCCGGTCTACCCCGTCTCGGTCCGGGGACACCAGGTCTGCTGGCTCTCGGGCCGGGGACACCAGGTCTTCTCCGGATCTGGCGGGACACCAGGTCTACCCCGGTCCCTGGGACACCAGGTCTACCCCGGAGCCCGGGACACCAGGTCTACCCCGGTCCCTGGGACACCAGGTCTACCCCGGTCCCTGGGACACCAGGTCTACCCCGGCGCCCGGGACACCAGGTCTACCCCGGAGCCCGGGACACCAGGTCTACCCCGGCGCCCGGGACACCAGGTCTACCCCGGAGCCCGGGACACCAGGTCTACCCCGGCGCCCGGGACACCAGGTCTACCCCGGAGCCCCGGACACCAGGTCTACCCCGGCCCCCGGGACACCAGGTCTACCCCGGAGACCCGGACACCAGGTCTACCCCGGCCCCCGGGACACCAGGTCTACCCCGGCCCCCGGGACACCAGGTCTACCCCGGCGCCCGGGACACCAGGTCTACCCCGGAGCCCGGGACACCAGGTCTACCCCGGCGCCCGGGACACCAGGTCTACCCCGGAGACCCGGACACCAGGTCTACCCCGGCCCCCGGGACACCAGGTCTACCCCGGCGCCCGGGACACCAGGTCTACCCCGGAGCCCGGGACACCAGGTCTACCCCGGCGCCCGGGACACCAGGTCTACCCCGGAGCCCGGGACACCAGGTCTACCCCGGCGCCCGGGACACCAGGTCTACCCCGGAGCCCCGGACACCAGGTCTACCCCGGCCCCCGGGACACCAGGTCTACCCCGGAGACCCGGACACCAGGTCTACCCCGGCCCCCGGGACACCAGGTCTACCCCGGCGCCCGGGACACCAGGTCTACCCCGGAGCCCGGGACACCAGGTCTACCCCGGAGCCCCGGACACCAGGTCTACCCCGGCCCCCGGGACACCAGGTCTACCCCGGAGACCCGGACACCAGGTCTACCCCGGCCCCCGGGACACCAGGTCTACCCCGGCGCCCGGGACACCAGGTCTACCCCGGAGCCCGGGACACCAGGTCTACCCCGGCGCCCGGGACACCAGGTCTACCCCGGAGCCCCGGACACCAGGTCTACCCCGGCGCCCGGGACACCAGGTCTACCCCGGAGCCCGGGACACCAGGTCTACCCCGGCGCCCGGGACACCAGGTCTACCCCGGAGCCCCGGACACCAGGTCTACCCCGGCCCCCGGGACACCAGGTCTACCCCGGAGCCCGGGACACCAGGTCTACCCCGGCCCCTGGGACACCAGGTCTACCTCGCGCCGGCGGGACTTAGTCAAATAGCGGCGGGTGCCGGGTAGACCTGTTGTCTCGGCCGGCTGCGGAAGTTCACCAAGGGGTCGCTGTTGTCGGCTGCCTCCGGCTGCCTCATCGTAGGCTGCGGCCTGAGGCGGCGCCCCTTCCCGGTCGATCTCCATCGGTCCTCTTGGAGGCCTCGGCGGCTTGGGACTTATCTGCCCGTATTATGGGAGCGAGGTGACGGGCCGCATCCCCGTAGGTTGGCTGAGGCTGTGCCTACGTTTAAGGCGGAGAGGAGCAGCCGCACTCAGGTGGCCGGCAAAGGGAAAAAGCCAGTGTTCCGCCTAGCCGGGGCGAGTCTCCTTGTGGCTCGGCTCCGGCTCCCGTCCCTCCCGGGGAAGTTGGCACAGTGAGAGTGAGGCCGAGAGAGAAGGGCTGAGAAAAGACGGACCGGATCCCCCCGAGAGACCGAGAGAGAAGGGCTGCGAGCGGAGGAGCCGGTTCCCCCGGGAGGCCGAGAGATAGAGAGAGAGAGAGAGAGAGAGAAGGGGCCGGATTCCCCCCGGGATGCCGAGAGAGAAGGGCTGCCGAGCGGAGGGGCCGGATTCCCCCCGGGATGCCGAGAGAGAAGGGCTGCCGAGCGGAGGGGCCCGGTTTCCCCCGGGATGCCGAGAGAGAAGGGCTGCCAGCGGGGAGGGGCCGGTTTCCCCCGGGATGCCGAGAGAGAAGGGCTGCCGAGCGGAGGGGCCGGATCTCCCCCCGGGATGCCGAGAGAGAAGGGCTGCCGAGCGGAGGGGCCGGATCTCCCCCCGGGATGCCGAGAGAGAAGGGCTGCCGAGCGGAGGGGCCGGATCTCCCCCCGGGATGCCGAGAGAGAAGGGCTGCCGAGCGGAGGGGCCGGTTTCCCCCCGGGATGCCGAGAGAGAAGGGCTGCCGAGCGGAGGGGCCGGATCTCCCCCCGGGATGCCGAGAGAGAAGGGCTGCCGAGCGGAGGGGCCGGATCTCCCCCCGGGATGCCGAGAGAGAAGGGCTGTGAAAGGCGATTCGAGAGAGCCGCTTGGCGGGCGAGGCGGCGGCGCCTCGTCCCTTTTGTGCCTGGCCTTAAGCCGGGGCCCACTCGGCGGGCACTGTTTCGGGCCGTCCGCCCGCCTGGTGAAGCTGCGGAGCCGGGGTCGGGGCGCCCCGTCCCCGGGCCGCCTCGTTGAAGCCGTCCCCCTTCCTCGGCCTTAAGCCGGGGACCCGCGTTGGCGGGCGGAGTTTTTCGGAGTTGACGGACCCGGCACCCGACAGAGAGAGAGAGAGAGAGAGAGAGAGAGAGAGTCCGAGAGCCCCCCGGACCTTTCCCGGGCGAGGCGGCGGCGCCTCGTCCACCTCGGTCGCGGGCGCATCGACCGAGCCCCTTGGGCCGGGCGGGCTGGGTTGCCACGCGGGTCCGCGTTTTTTCTTTTTTTTCCGCGGTTTAGGCGCGCCGGTGCGCGGGCAGAGAGTGGGGGCGCCCGCCCGGCCTCCGCGGATTTTTCTCTGGCGGCCTTAAGCCGCGGCACCGAGGAGCCGTTGCGACGAAGGCGCGCGCGGGCCACGTCGGCGAGAGAGAAGGGAGCGAGCGGGATGTCTGGGGCTCCGTGGGGGAGTGAGACTCGTAACTCGCCCCCGCGGGTGCCTCCGGCGTCCCGGGCCCGCGGCCCCCGTGGCTAGCACGGGTCGCTGCGAACGCCGCCTCCATGTGCCTTTTTGTCGTGCCGTTCCTCCGGCTATTTTTTTTCCGGAAAGGGAAAGCCGGCCGCCGGCGGCGCGCGGTCCGGTGGCACGTATTTCTCGCACGCTCGGCCGGGTTCCCCGGGCCGGAAGGGGAAGCCGAGTCCCCCCGGCCTGGCGGGCCAGCCCAGTCCCAGTCCTGCCGTTGCCTAGCCGAGAAGGGAATCCGTTGGCGCCCGCGGGCGGGCGGGCGGGTGGCGGCACCCCCCGCGCTCCTCCTCTGCCGCGAGCGCTCCGCAGGCGGGGCTGGGCGGCCGTCGCCCCGTTGTCCCAGGACCGTGGCCGTGGGGGGGCCGTCGTCGTCGCCGTCGTCGGCGCGGCTCCTTCCTCGGCCGCACTCGATCGATGAGGCTTTTCGGGTGGCGTCGGAGAGGGCCCCCGGCCGGCCGGCTCTCCTTCCGGGGCTTCTCTGTCGCGGGGAAGTCACGGCGGGGGTGTCCGCTGCTCGGGCAGGGCGGTCTCCTTTTCCAGTTCGCTTCCCGTCGCAGGCGAGGTGTCGCCCCTCCCGCTGCCGGGGAGGGCGGCTTTACCGACCCCAGCTGTGTGACGGCCGCGTGGCCCCGCTAGCCTACAGGTGTCCTTCGAAAACCACGCGAGGTGCCGGTGCCGGCCCCGGTCCGGGTTAGCGCCCCGTGGGTGCCGGCCGCGAGCAGCGCCGGGCGGCGGTGCGGTTGGAGCTGAGCCGCGGGTCATGGATGGCGAGAGAGAAGAGAGGGCGAAAACGACCCGAGAACCGATGGGGCGCGGACGGGGGAGCAGAGCCCGATCCGCGCGCTCCTTTGCCGTTCCGCCGCCTGCTGCAGAGCGAGCCGCCCCGGCCGAAAAGGGGGCCTCGGTGTCCGGGCCGCGCCCGCCTCGTCGGGTCGCTGTCTCCTCTAGCACGTCCGGTGCTTTCCGCGCGGCCCGGTGGGGGGACGCGTCGGACGGGGTTCGCTCCCCGCGAGCGGGCCCCGCTCGGCCCCAACCTCGCCGGCGGCCGGTCGCTCGCCGGCGACCGGTCGGCGGGCGGGGTGGTTCGGCTTCGGTGGGGCGGGTCAGCCCCGGCCGAGCCCCCCGTTCCGCGCGCCGCGCGCCGTGACTTCCAGCGCGAAGGCCGAGTCTCGAAGCCCGGGGCGCGGGCCC
>NW_027428353.1:217500-227500 GCF_047830755.1 Zonotrichia albicollis | reverse complement strand
CCCAACCCTAACCCCTACCCCAACCCCAACCCCAACCCTTACCCTAACCCTAACCCTTACCCCAACCCTTACCCTAACCCTAACCCTAACCCCCGGGTAGACCTGGTGACCGAGGGCCCCGGGGTAGACCCGGTGTCGCGGGCCCCGGGGTAGACCTGGTTTCCCTAACCCCAACCCCAACCCCAACCCCAACCCTAACCCTAACCCTAACCCCAACCCCAACCCCAACCCACACCCTAACCCTAACCCTAACCCCGAGGCAGACCTGGTGTCCCAGGGCCCGGGGTAGACCTGGTGTCAGAGGGCCCCGGGGTAGACCTGGTGTCCCAGGGCCCGGGGTAGACCTGGTGTCCCGTTCCCCGGGGTAGACCTGTTGTCCTAGAGCACTGGGTAGACCAGGTGTCGCGGGCCCCGGGGTAGACCTGGTGTCCCGTTCCCCGGGGTAGACCTGGTGTCAGAGGGCCCCGGGGTAGACCTGGTGTCCGAGGGCCCTGGGTAGACCTGGTGTCGCGGGCCCCGGGGTAGACCTGTTGTCCTAGAGCACTGGGTAGACCAGGTGTCGCGGGCCCCGGGGTAGACCTGGTGTCCCGTTCCCCGGGGTAGACCTGGTGTCAGAGGGCCCCGGGGTAGACCTGGTGTCCCAGGGCCCGGGGTAGACCTGGTGTCCCGGGGCCCGGGGTAGACCTGGTGTCCCGTTCCCCGGGGTAGACCTGGTGTCAGAGGGCCCCGGGGTAGACCTGTTGTCCCAGGGCCCGGGGTAGACCTGGTGTCAGAGGGCCCCAGGGTAGACCTGGTGTCCGAGGGCCCTGGGTAGACCTGGTGTCCGAGGGCCCTGGGTAGACCTGGGGTCCCAGGGCCCGGGGTAGACCTGGTGTCCCGGGCCCCGGGGTAGACCTGGTGTCCCAGGGCCCGGGGTAGACCTGGTGTCCCGTTCCCCGGGGTAGACCTGGTGTCCTGGGACCATGGGTAGACCTGGTGTCCCGTTCCCCGGGGTAGACCTGGTGTCCCGTTCCCCGGGGTAGACCTGGTGTCCCGGGCCCCGGGGTAGACCTGGTGTCCCGTTCCCCGGGGTAGACCTGGTGTCAGAGGGCCCCGGGGTAGACCTGTTGTCCCAGGGCCCGGGGTAGACCTGGTGTCCCGTTCCCCGGGGTAGACCTGGTGTCCGAGGGCCCTGGGTAGACCTGGTGTCCCGTTCCCCGGGGTAGACCTGGTGTCCCGGGCCCCGGGGTAGACCTGGTGTCCCGTTCCCCGGGGTAGACCTGGTGTCAGAGGGCCCCGGGGTAGACCTGTTGTCCCAGGGCCCGGGGTAGACCTGGTGTCCCGGGCGCCAGGGTAGACCTGGTGTCCGAGGGCCCTGGGTAGACCTGGTGTCCGAGGGCCCTGGGTAGACCTGGTGTCCCAGGGCCCGGGGTAGACCTGGTGTCCCGGGGCCCGGGGTAGACCTGGTGTCCCAGGGCCCGGGGTAGACCTGGTGTCCCGTTCCCCGGGGTAGACCTGGTGTCCTGGGACCATGGGTAGACCTGGTGTCCCGTTCCCCGGGGTAGACCTGGTGTCCCGGGCCCCGGGGTAGACCTGGTGTCCCGTTCCCCGGGGTAGACCTGGTGTCAGAGGGCCCCGGGGTAGACCTGTTGTCCCAGGGCCCGGGGTAGACCTGGTGTCCCGGGCGCCAGGGTAGACCTGGTGTCCGAGGGCCCTGGGTAGACCTGGTGTCCGAGGGCCCTGGGTAGACCTGGGGTCCCAGGGCCCGGGGTAGACCTGGTGTCCCGGGCCCCGGGGTAGACCTGGTGTCCCAGGGCCCGGGGTAGACCTGGTGTCCCGTTCCCCGGGGTAGACCTGGTGTCCTGGGACCATGGGTAGACCTGGTGTCCCGTTCCCCGGGGTAGACCTGGTGTCCCGTTCCCCGGGGTAGACCTGGTGTCCCGGGCCCCGGGGTAGACCTGGTGTCCCGTTCCCCGGGGTAGACCTGGTGTCAGAGGGCCCCGGGGTAGACCTGTTGTCCCAGGGCCCGGGGTAGACCTGGTGTCCCGTTCCCCGGGGTAGACCTGGTGTCCGAGGGCCCTGGGTAGACCTGGTGTCCCGTTCCCCGGGGTAGACCTGGTGTCCCGGGCCCCGGGGTAGACCTGGTGTCCCGTTCCCCGGGGTAGACCTGGTGTCAGAGGGCCCCGGGGTAGACCTGTTGTCCCAGGGCCCGGGGTAGACCTGGTGTCCCGGGCGCCAGGGTAGACCTGGTGTCCGAGGGCCCTGGGTAGACCTGGTGTCCGAGGGCCCTGGGTAGACCTGGTGTCCCAGGGCCCGGGGTAGACCTGGTGTCCCGGGGCCCGGGGTAGACCTGGTGTCCCAGGGCCCGGGGTAGACCTGGTGTCCCGTTCCCCGGGGTAGACCTGGTGTCCTGGGACCATGGGTAGACCTGGTGTCCCGTTCCCCGGGGTAGACCTGGTGTCCCGGGCCCCGGGGTAGACCTGGTGTCCCGTTCCCCGGGGTAGACCTGGTGTCAGAGGGCCCCGGGGTAGACCTGTTGTCCCAGGGCCCGGGGTAGACCTGGTGTCCCGGGCGCCAGGGTAGACCTGGTGTCCGAGGGCCCTGGGTAGACCTGGTGTCCGAGGGCCCTGGGTAGACCTGGTGTCCCAGGGCCCGGGGTAGACCTGGTGTCCCGGGGCCCGGGGTAGACCTGGTGTCCCAGGGCCCGGGGTAGACCTGGTGTCCCGTTCCACGGGGTAGACCTGGTGTCCTGGGACCATGGGTAGACCTGGTGTCCCGTTCCCCGGGGTAGACCTGGTGTCCCGTTCCCCGGGGTAGACCTGGTGTCCCGGGCCCCGGGGTAGACCTGGTGTCCCGTTCCCCGGGGTAGACCTGGTGTCAGAGGGCCCCGGGGTAGACCTGTTGTCCCAGGGCCCGGGGTAGACCTGGTGTCCCGTTCCCCGGGGTAGACCTGGTGTCCGAGGGCCCTGGGTAGACCTGGTGTCCCGTTCCCCGGGGTAGACCTGGTGTCCCGGGCCCCGGGGTAGACCTGGTGTCCCGTTCCCCGGGGTAGACCTGGTGTCAGAGGGCCCCGGGGTAGACCTGTTGTCCCAGGGCCCGGGGTAGACCTGGTGTCCCGGGCGCCAGGGTAGACCTGGTGTCCGAGGGCCCTGGGTAGACCTGGTGTCCGAGGGCCCTGGGTAGACCTGGGGTCCCAGGGCCCGGGGTAGACCTGGTGTCCCGGGCCCCGGGGTAGACCTGGTGTCCCAGGGCCCGGGGTAGACCTGGTGTCCCGTTCCCCGGGGTAGACCTGGTGTCCTGGGACCATGGGTAGACCTGGTGTCCCGTTCCCCGGGGTAGACCTGGTGTCCCGTTCCCCGGGGTAGACCTGGTGTCCCGGGCCCCGGGGTAGACCTGGTGTCCCGTTCCCCGGGGTAGACCTGGTGTCAGAGGGCCCCGGGGTAGACCTGTTGTCCCAGGGCCCGGGGTAGACCTGGTGTCCCGTTCCCCGGGGTAGACCTGGTGTCCGAGGGCCCTGGGTAGACCTGGTGTCCCGTTCCCCGGGGTAGACCTGGTGTCCCGGGCCCCGGGGTAGACCTGGTGTCCCGTTCCCCGGGGTAGACCTGGTGTCAGAGGGCCCCGGGGTAGACCTGTTGTCCCAGGGCCCGGGGTAGACCTGGTGTCCCGGGCGCCAGGGTAGACCTGGTGTCCGAGGGCCCTGGGTAGACCTGGTGTCCGAGGGCCCTGGGTAGACCTGGGGTCCCAGGGCCCGGGGTAGACCTGGTGTCCCGGGGCCCGGGGTAGACCTGGTGTCCCAGGGCCCGGGGTAGACCTGGTGTCCCGTTCCCCGGGGTAGACCTGGTGTCCTGGGACCATGGGTAGACCTGGTGTCCCGTTCCCCGGGGTAGACCTGGTGTCCCGGGCCCCGGGGTAGACCTGGTGTCCCGTTCCCCGGGGTAGACCTGGTGTCAGAGGGCCCCGGGGTAGACCTGGTGTCCCGGGCCCCGGGGTAGACCTGGTGTCCCGTTCCCCGGGGTAGACCTGGTGTCAGAGGGCCCCGGGGTAGACCTGGTGTCAGAGGGCCCCGGGGTAGACCTGTTGTCCCAGGGCCCGGGGTAGACCTGGTGTCCCGTTCCCCGGGGTAGACCTGGTGTCCGAGGGCCCTGGGTAGACCTGGTGTCCCGTTCCCCGGGGTAGACCTGGTGTCCCGTTCCCCGGGGTAGACCTGGTGTCAGAGGGCCCCGGGGTAGACCTGTTGTCCCAGGGCCCGGGGTAGACCTGGTGTCCCGGGCGCCAGGGTAGACCTGGTGTCCGAGGGCCCTGGGTAGACCTGGTGTCCGAGGGCCCTGGGTAGACCTGGTGTCCCAGGGCCCGGGGTAGACCTGGTGTCCCGGGGCCCGGGGTAGACCTGGTGTCCCAGGGCCCGGGGTAGACCTGGTGTCCCGTTCCACGGGGTAGACCTGGTGTCCTGGGACCATGGGTAGACCTGGTGTCCCGTTCCCCGGGGTAGACCTGGTGTCCCGTTCCCCGGGGTAGACCTGGTGTCCCGGGCCCCGGGGTAGACCTGGTGTCCCGTTCCCCGGGGTAGACCTGGTGTCAGAGGGCCCCGGGGTAGACCTGTTGTCCCAGGGCCCGGGGTAGACCTGGTGTCCCGTTCCCCGGGGTAGACCTGGTGTCCGAGGGCCCTGGGTAGACCTGGTGTCCCGTTCCCCGGGGTAGACCTGGTGTCCCGGGCCCCGGGGTAGACCTGGTGTCCCGTTCCCCGGGGTAGACCTGGTGTCAGAGGGCCCCGGGGTAGACCTGTTGTCCCAGGGCCCGGGGTAGACCTGGTGTCCCGTTCCCCGGGGTAGACCTGGTGTCCGAGGGCCCTGGGTAGACCTGGTGTCCCGGGGCCCGGGGTAGACCTGGTGTCCCGTTCCCCGGGGTAGACCTGGTGTCCGAGGGCCCTGGGTAGACCTGGTGTCGCGGGCCCCGGGGTAGACCTGTTGTCCTAGAGCACTGGGTAGACCAGGTGTCGCGGGCCCCGGGGTAGACCTGGTGTCCCAGGGCCCGGGGTAGACCTGGTGTCCCGTTCCCCGGGGTAGACCTGGTGTCCTGGGACCATGGGTAGACCTGGTGTCGCGGGCCCCGGGGTAGACCTGGTGTCCCAGGACCATGGGTAGACCTGGTGTCCCAGGGCCCGGGGTAGACCTGGTGTCCCGTTCCCCGGGGTAGACCTGGTGTCCTGGGACCATGGGTAGACCTGGTGTCCCGGGCCCCGGGGTAGGCCCTGGGACACCAGGTCTACCCCGGGGAACGGGACAGCAGGTCTACCCCGAGTCCCGGGACAACTGGTCTACCCGGCGCTCGAGGACACCGGGTCTACCCCGGCGCCCGGGACACCAGGTCTACCCCGGAGCCCGGGACACCAGGTCTACCCCGGTCCCTGGGACACCAGGTCTACCCGGCGCTCGAGGACACCAGGTCTACCCCGCAGCCCGGGACACCAGGTCTACCCCGGCCCCCGGGACACCAGGTCTACCCCCGAGCCCGGGACACCAGGTCTACCCCGGCCCCTGGGACACCAGGTCTACCCCGGCCCCCGGGACACCAGGTCTACCCCGGCCCCTGGGACACCAGGTCTACCCCGGCGCCTGGGACACCAGGTCTACCCCGGAGCCCGGGACACCAGGTCTACCCCGGTCCCCGGGACACCAGGTCTACCCAGCGCTCTAGGACAACAGGTCTACCCCGGCGCCCGGGACACCAGGTCTACCCAGGGCTCTAGGACAACAGGTCTACCCCGGCGCCCGGGATACCAGGTCTACCCAGGGCTCTAGGACAACAGGTCTACCCCGCTTCTGGCCCCTGGGACACCAGGTCTACCCCGTCTTGTGCCGAAGACACCAGGTCTACCCCGGAGCCCGGGACACCAGGTCTACCCCGGCGCCCGGGACACCAGGTCTACCCCGGA
The DNA here is from genome assembly GCF_047830755.1 of Zonotrichia albicollis. Taxonomy (NCBI): domain Eukaryota; kingdom Metazoa; phylum Chordata; class Aves; order Passeriformes; family Passerellidae; genus Zonotrichia; species Zonotrichia albicollis. The sequence goes on along the minus strand of NW_027428353.1, from coordinate 221,589 downwards.
GCCCGGGACACCAGGTCTACCCCGGCCCCTGGGACACCAGGTCTACCCCGGAGCCCGGGACACCAGGTCTACCCCGGAGCCCGGGACACCAGGTCTACCCGGGGCTCTAGGACAACAGGTCTACCCCGCTTCTGGCCGGAGACACCAGGTCTACCCCGTCTTGTGCCGCAGACACCAGGTCTACCCCGTCTCGGGCCGGGGACACCAGGTCTACCCCGTCTCGGTCCGGGGACACCAGGTCTGCTGGCTCTCGGGCCGGGGACACCAGGTCTTCTCCGGATCTGGCGGGACACCAGGTCTACCCCGGTCCCTGGGACACCAGGTCAACCCCGGCGCCCGGGACACCAGGTCTACCCCGGCGCCCGGGACACCAGGTCTACCCCGGCGCCCGGGACACCAGGTCTACCCCGGAGCCCGGGACACCAGGTCTACCCCGGCGCCCGGGACACCAGGTCTACCCCGGAGCCCCGGACACCAGGTCTACCCCGGCCCCCGGGACACCAGGTCTACCCCGGGCTCTAGGACAACAGGTCTACCCCGCTTCTGGCCGGAGACACCAGGTCTACCCCGTCTTGTGCCGCAGACACCAGGTCTACCCCGTCTCGGGCCGGGGACACCAGGTCTACCCCGTCTCTGGCCGCGGACAGCCGGTCTACCCCGTCTCGGTCCGGGGACACCAGGTCTGCTGGCTCTCGGGCCGGGGACACCAGGTCTTCTCCGGATCTGGCGGGACACCAGGTCTACCCCGGTCCCTGGGACACCAGGTCTACCCCGGAGCCCGGGACACCAGGTCTACCCCGGTCCCTGGGACACCAGGTCTACCCCGGTCCCTGGGACACCAGGTCTACCCCGGCGCCCGGGACACCAGGTCTACCCCGGAGCCCGGGACACCAGGTCTACCCCGGCGCCCGGGACACCAGGTCTACCCCGGAGCCCGGGACACCAGGTCTACCCCGGCGCCCGGGACACCAGGTCTACCCCGGAGCCCCGGACACCAGGTCTACCCCGGCCCCCGGGACACCAGGTCTACCCCGGAGACCCGGACACCAGGTCTACCCCGGCCCCCGGGACACCAGGTCTACCCCGGCCCCCGGGACACCAGGTCTACCCCGGCGCCCGGGACACCAGGTCTACCCCGGAGCCCGGGACACCAGGTCTACCCCGGCGCCCGGGACACCAGGTCTACCCCGGAGACCCGGACACCAGGTCTACCCCGGCCCCCGGGACACCAGGTCTACCCCGGCGCCCGGGACACCAGGTCTACCCCGGAGCCCGGGACACCAGGTCTACCCCGGCGCCCGGGACACCAGGTCTACCCCGGAGCCCGGGACACCAGGTCTACCCCGGCGCCCGGGACACCAGGTCTACCCCGGAGCCCCGGACACCAGGTCTACCCCGGCCCCCGGGACACCAGGTCTACCCCGGAGACCCGGACACCAGGTCTACCCCGGCCCCCGGGACACCAGGTCTACCCCGGCGCCCGGGACACCAGGTCTACCCCGGAGCCCGGGACACCAGGTCTACCCCGGAGCCCCGGACACCAGGTCTACCCCGGCCCCCGGGACACCAGGTCTACCCCGGAGACCCGGACACCAGGTCTACCCCGGCCCCCGGGACACCAGGTCTACCCCGGCGCCCGGGACACCAGGTCTACCCCGGAGCCCGGGACACCAGGTCTACCCCGGCGCCCGGGACACCAGGTCTACCCCGGAGCCCCGGACACCAGGTCTACCCCGGCGCCCGGGACACCAGGTCTACCCCGGAGCCCGGGACACCAGGTCTACCCCGGCGCCCGGGACACCAGGTCTACCCCGGAGCCCCGGACACCAGGTCTACCCCGGCCCCCGGGACACCAGGTCTACCCCGGAGCCCGGGACACCAGGTCTACCCCGGCCCCTGGGACACCAGGTCTACCTCGCGCCGGCGGGACTTAGTCAAATAGCGGCGGGTGCCGGGTAGACCTGTTGTCTCGGCCGGCTGCGGAAGTTCACCAAGGGGTCGCTGTTGTCGGCTGCCTCCGGCTGCCTCATCGTAGGCTGCGGCCTGAGGCGGCGCCCCTTCCCGGTCGATCTCCATCGGTCCTCTTGGAGGCCTCGGCGGCTTGGGACTTATCTGCCCGTATTATGGGAGCGAGGTGACGGGCCGCATCCCCGTAGGTTGGCTGAGGCTGTGCCTACGTTTAAGGCGGAGAGGAGCAGCCGCACTCAGGTGGCCGGCAAAGGGAAAAAGCCAGTGTTCCGCCTAGCCGGGGCGAGTCTCCTTGTGGCTCGGCTCCGGCTCCCGTCCCTCCCGGGGAAGTTGGCACAGTGAGAGTGAGGCCGAGAGAGAAGGGCTGAGAAAAGACGGACCGGATCCCCCCGAGAGACCGAGAGAGAAGGGCTGCGAGCGGAGGAGCCGGTTCCCCCGGGAGGCCGAGAGATAGAGAGAGAGAGAGAGAGAGAGAAGGGGCCGGATTCCCCCCGGGATGCCGAGAGAGAAGGGCTGCCGAGCGGAGGGGCCGGATTCCCCCCGGGATGCCGAGAGAGAAGGGCTGCCGAGCGGAGGGGCCCGGTTTCCCCCGGGATGCCGAGAGAGAAGGGCTGCCAGCGGGGAGGGGCCGGTTTCCCCCGGGATGCCGAGAGAGAAGGGCTGCCGAGCGGAGGGGCCGGATCTCCCCCCGGGATGCCGAGAGAGAAGGGCTGCCGAGCGGAGGGGCCGGATCTCCCCCCGGGATGCCGAGAGAGAAGGGCTGCCGAGCGGAGGGGCCGGATCTCCCCCCGGGATGCCGAGAGAGAAGGGCTGCCGAGCGGAGGGGCCGGATCTCCCCCCGGGATGCCGAGAGAGAAGGGCTGCCGAGCGGAGGGGCCGGATCTCCCCCCGGGATGCCGAGAGAGAAGGGCTGCCGAGCGGAGGGGCCGGATCTCCCCCCGGGATGCCGAGAGAGAAGGGCTGTGAAAGGCGATTCGAGAGAGCCGCTTGGCGGGCGAGGCGGCGGCGCCTCGTCCCTTTTGTGCCTGGCCTTAAGCCGGGGCCCACTCGGCGGGCACTGTTTCGGGCCGTCCGCCCGCCTGGTGAAGCTGCGGAGCCGGGGTCGGGGCGCCCCGTCCCCGGGCCGCCTCGTTGAAGCCGTCCCCCTTCCTCGGCCTTAAGCCGGGGACCCGCGTTGGCGGGCGGAGTTTTTCGGAGTTGACGGACCCGGCACCCGACAGAGAGAGAGAGAGAGAGAGAGAGAGAGAGAGAGAGTCCGAGAGCCCCCCGGACCTTTCCCGGGCGAGGCGGCGGCGCCTCGTCCACCTCGGTCGCGGGCGCATCGACCGAGCCCCTTGGGCCGGGCGGGCTGGGTTGCCACGCGGGTCCGCGTTTTTTCTTTTTTTTCCGCGGTTTAGGCGCGCCGGTGCGCGGGCAGAGAGTGGGGGCGCCCGCCCGGCCTCCGCGGATTTTTCTCTGGCGGCCTTAAGCCGCGGCACCGAGGAGCCGTTGCGACGAAGGCGCGCGCGGGCCACGTCGGCGAGAGAGAAGGGAGCGAGCGGGATGTCTGGGGCTCCGTGGGGGAGTGAGACTCGTAACTCGCCCCCGCGGGTGCCTCCGGCGTCCCGGGCCCGCGGCCCCCGTGGCTAGCACGGGTCGCTGCGAACGCCGCCTCCATGTGCCTTTTTGTCGTGCCGTTCCTCCGGCTATTTTTTTTCCGGAAAGGGAAAGCCGGCCGCCGGCGGCGCGCGGTCCGGTGGCACGTATTTCTCGCACGCTCGGCCGGGTTCCCCGGGCCGGAAGGGGAAGCCGAGTCCCCCCGGCCTGGCGGGCCAGCCCAGTCCCAGTCCTGCCGTTGCCTAGCCGAGAAGGGAATCCGTTGGCGCCCGCGGGCGGGCGGGCGGGTGGCGGCACCCCCCGCGCTCCTCCTCTGCCGCGAGCGCTCCGCAGGCGGGGCTGGGCGGCCGTCGCCCCGTTGTCCCAGGACCGTGGCCGTGGGGGGGCCGTCGTCGTCGCCGTCGTCGGCGCGGCTCCTTCCTCGGCCGCACTCGATCGATGAGGCTTTTCGGGTGGCGTCGGAGAGGGCCCCCGGCCGGCCGGCTCTCCTTCCGGGGCTTCTCTGTCGCGGGGAAGTCACGGCGG
>NW_027428353.1:195000-205000 GCF_047830755.1 Zonotrichia albicollis | reverse complement strand
CCTAACCCTAACCCTAACCCTAACCCCAACCCCAACCCCAACCCACACCCTAACCCTAACCCTAACCCTAACCCCAACCCCAACCCCAACCCCAACCCTAACCCTAACCCTACCCCTTACCCCAACCCTAACCCTAACCCTTACCCCAACCCCAACCCCAACCCCAACCCCAACCCCAACCCTAACCCCTACCCCAACCCCAACCCCAACCCTTACCCTAACCCTAACCCTTGCCCCAACCCCAACCCTAACCCTAACCCTAACCCTAACCCTTACCCCAACCCCAACCCTTACCCTAACCCTAACCCCGGGGTAGACCTGGTGTCCGAGGGCCCCGGGGTAGACCGGGTGTCGCGGGCCCCGGGGTAGACCTGGTTTCCCTAACCCTAACCCTAACCCTAACCCTAACCCCAAGCCCAACCCCAACCCCAACCCTAACCCCTACCCCAACCCCAACCCCAACCCTTACCCTAACCCTAACCCTTACCCCAACCCTTACCCTAACCCTAACCCTAACCCCCGGGTAGACCTGGTGACCGAGGGCCCCGGGGTAGACCCGGTGTCGCGGGCCCCGGGGTAGACCTGGTTTCCCTAACCCCAACCCCAACCCCAACCCCAACCCTAACCCTAACCCTAACCCCAACCCCAACCCCAACCCACACCCTAACCCTAACCCTAACCCCGAGGCAGACCTGGTGTCCCAGGGCCCGGGGTAGACCTGGTGTCAGAGGGCCCCGGGGTAGACCTGGTGTCCCAGGGCCCGGGGTAGACCTGGTGTCCCGTTCCCCGGGGTAGACCTGTTGTCCTAGAGCACTGGGTAGACCAGGTGTCGCGGGCCCCGGGGTAGACCTGGTGTCCCGTTCCCCGGGGTAGACCTGGTGTCAGAGGGCCCCGGGGTAGACCTGGTGTCCGAGGGCCCTGGGTAGACCTGGTGTCGCGGGCCCCGGGGTAGACCTGTTGTCCTAGAGCACTGGGTAGACCAGGTGTCGCGGGCCCCGGGGTAGACCTGGTGTCCCGTTCCCCGGGGTAGACCTGGTGTCAGAGGGCCCCGGGGTAGACCTGGTGTCCCAGGGCCCGGGGTAGACCTGGTGTCCCGGGGCCCGGGGTAGACCTGGTGTCCCGTTCCCCGGGGTAGACCTGGTGTCAGAGGGCCCCGGGGTAGACCTGTTGTCCCAGGGCCCGGGGTAGACCTGGTGTCAGAGGGCCCCAGGGTAGACCTGGTGTCCGAGGGCCCTGGGTAGACCTGGTGTCCGAGGGCCCTGGGTAGACCTGGGGTCCCAGGGCCCGGGGTAGACCTGGTGTCCCGGGCCCCGGGGTAGACCTGGTGTCCCAGGGCCCGGGGTAGACCTGGTGTCCCGTTCCCCGGGGTAGACCTGGTGTCCTGGGACCATGGGTAGACCTGGTGTCCCGTTCCCCGGGGTAGACCTGGTGTCCCGTTCCCCGGGGTAGACCTGGTGTCCCGGGCCCCGGGGTAGACCTGGTGTCCCGTTCCCCGGGGTAGACCTGGTGTCAGAGGGCCCCGGGGTAGACCTGTTGTCCCAGGGCCCGGGGTAGACCTGGTGTCCCGTTCCCCGGGGTAGACCTGGTGTCCGAGGGCCCTGGGTAGACCTGGTGTCCCGTTCCCCGGGGTAGACCTGGTGTCCCGGGCCCCGGGGTAGACCTGGTGTCCCGTTCCCCGGGGTAGACCTGGTGTCAGAGGGCCCCGGGGTAGACCTGTTGTCCCAGGGCCCGGGGTAGACCTGGTGTCCCGGGCGCCAGGGTAGACCTGGTGTCCGAGGGCCCTGGGTAGACCTGGTGTCCGAGGGCCCTGGGTAGACCTGGTGTCCCAGGGCCCGGGGTAGACCTGGTGTCCCGGGGCCCGGGGTAGACCTGGTGTCCCAGGGCCCGGGGTAGACCTGGTGTCCCGTTCCCCGGGGTAGACCTGGTGTCCTGGGACCATGGGTAGACCTGGTGTCCCGTTCCCCGGGGTAGACCTGGTGTCCCGGGCCCCGGGGTAGACCTGGTGTCCCGTTCCCCGGGGTAGACCTGGTGTCAGAGGGCCCCGGGGTAGACCTGTTGTCCCAGGGCCCGGGGTAGACCTGGTGTCCCGGGCGCCAGGGTAGACCTGGTGTCCGAGGGCCCTGGGTAGACCTGGTGTCCGAGGGCCCTGGGTAGACCTGGGGTCCCAGGGCCCGGGGTAGACCTGGTGTCCCGGGCCCCGGGGTAGACCTGGTGTCCCAGGGCCCGGGGTAGACCTGGTGTCCCGTTCCCCGGGGTAGACCTGGTGTCCTGGGACCATGGGTAGACCTGGTGTCCCGTTCCCCGGGGTAGACCTGGTGTCCCGTTCCCCGGGGTAGACCTGGTGTCCCGGGCCCCGGGGTAGACCTGGTGTCCCGTTCCCCGGGGTAGACCTGGTGTCAGAGGGCCCCGGGGTAGACCTGTTGTCCCAGGGCCCGGGGTAGACCTGGTGTCCCGTTCCCCGGGGTAGACCTGGTGTCCGAGGGCCCTGGGTAGACCTGGTGTCCCGTTCCCCGGGGTAGACCTGGTGTCCCGGGCCCCGGGGTAGACCTGGTGTCCCGTTCCCCGGGGTAGACCTGGTGTCAGAGGGCCCCGGGGTAGACCTGTTGTCCCAGGGCCCGGGGTAGACCTGGTGTCCCGGGCGCCAGGGTAGACCTGGTGTCCGAGGGCCCTGGGTAGACCTGGTGTCCGAGGGCCCTGGGTAGACCTGGGGTCCCAGGGCCCGGGGTAGACCTGGTGTCCCGGGGCCCGGGGTAGACCTGGTGTCCCAGGGCCCGGGGTAGACCTGGTGTCCCGTTCCCCGGGGTAGACCTGGTGTCCTGGGACCATGGGTAGACCTGGTGTCCCGTTCCCCGGGGTAGACCTGGTGTCCCGGGCCCCGGGGTAGACCTGGTGTCCCGTTCCCCGGGGTAGACCTGGTGTCAGAGGGCCCCGGGGTAGACCTGGTGTCCCGGGCCCCGGGGTAGACCTGGTGTCCCGTTCCCCGGGGTAGACCTGGTGTCAGAGGGCCCCGGGGTAGACCTGGTGTCAGAGGGCCCCGGGGTAGACCTGTTGTCCCAGGGCCCGGGGTAGACCTGGTGTCCCGTTCCCCGGGGTAGACCTGGTGTCCGAGGGCCCTGGGTAGACCTGGTGTCCCGTTCCCCGGGGTAGACCTGGTGTCCCGTTCCCCGGGGTAGACCTGGTGTCAGAGGGCCCCGGGGTAGACCTGTTGTCCCAGGGCCCGGGGTAGACCTGGTGTCCCGGGCGCCAGGGTAGACCTGGTGTCCGAGGGCCCTGGGTAGACCTGGTGTCCGAGGGCCCTGGGTAGACCTGGTGTCCCAGGGCCCGGGGTAGACCTGGTGTCCCGGGGCCCGGGGTAGACCTGGTGTCCCAGGGCCCGGGGTAGACCTGGTGTCCCGTTCCACGGGGTAGACCTGGTGTCCTGGGACCATGGGTAGACCTGGTGTCCCGTTCCCCGGGGTAGACCTGGTGTCCCGTTCCCCGGGGTAGACCTGGTGTCCCGGGCCCCGGGGTAGACCTGGTGTCCCGTTCCCCGGGGTAGACCTGGTGTCAGAGGGCCCCGGGGTAGACCTGTTGTCCCAGGGCCCGGGGTAGACCTGGTGTCCCGTTCCCCGGGGTAGACCTGGTGTCCGAGGGCCCTGGGTAGACCTGGTGTCCCGTTCCCCGGGGTAGACCTGGTGTCCCGGGCCCCGGGGTAGACCTGGTGTCCCGTTCCCCGGGGTAGACCTGGTGTCAGAGGGCCCCGGGGTAGACCTGTTGTCCCAGGGCCCGGGGTAGACCTGGTGTCCCGGGCGCCAGGGTAGACCTGGTGTCCGAGGGCCCTGGGTAGACCTGGTGTCCGAGGGCCCTGGGTAGACCTGGGGTCCCAGGGCCCGGGGTAGACCTGGTGTCCCGGGCCCCGGGGTAGACCTGGTGTCCCAGGGCCCGGGGTAGACCTGGTGTCCCGTTCCCCGGGGTAGACCTGGTGTCCTGGGACCATGGGTAGACCTGGTGTCCCGTTCCCCGGGGTAGACCTGGTGTCCCGTTCCCCGGGGTAGACCTGGTGTCCCGGGCCCCGGGGTAGACCTGGTGTCCCGTTCCCCGGGGTAGACCTGGTGTCAGAGGGCCCCGGGGTAGACCTGTTGTCCCAGGGCCCGGGGTAGACCTGGTGTCCCGTTCCCCGGGGTAGACCTGGTGTCCGAGGGCCCTGGGTAGACCTGGTGTCCCGTTCCCCGGGGTAGACCTGGTGTCCCGGGCCCCGGGGTAGACCTGGTGTCCCGTTCCCCGGGGTAGACCTGGTGTCAGAGGGCCCCGGGGTAGACCTGTTGTCCCAGGGCCCGGGGTAGACCTGGTGTCCCGGGCGCCAGGGTAGACCTGGTGTCCGAGGGCCCTGGGTAGACCTGGTGTCCGAGGGCCCTGGGTAGACCTGGGGTCCCAGGGCCCGGGGTAGACCTGGTGTCCCGGGGCCCGGGGTAGACCTGGTGTCCCAGGGCCCGGGGTAGACCTGGTGTCCCGTTCCCCGGGGTAGACCTGGTGTCCTGGGACCATGGGTAGACCTGGTGTCCCGTTCCCCGGGGTAGACCTGGTGTCCCGGGCCCCGGGGTAGACCTGGTGTCCCGTTCCCCGGGGTAGACCTGGTGTCAGAGGGCCCCGGGGTAGACCTGGTGTCCCGGGCCCCGGGGTAGACCTGGTGTCCCGTTCCCCGGGGTAGACCTGGTGTCAGAGGGCCCCGGGGTAGACCTGGTGTCAGAGGGCCCCGGGGTAGACCTGTTGTCCCAGGGCCCGGGGTAGACCTGGTGTCCCGTTCCCCGGGGTAGACCTGGTGTCCGAGGGCCCTGGGTAGACCTGGTGTCCCGTTCCCCGGGGTAGACCTGGTGTCCCGTTCCCCGGGGTAGACCTGGTGTCAGAGGGCCCCGGGGTAGACCTGTTGTCCCAGGGCCCGGGGTAGACCTGGTGTCCCGGGCGCCAGGGTAGACCTGGTGTCCGAGGGCCCTGGGTAGACCTGGTGTCCGAGGGCCCTGGGTAGACCTGGTGTCCCAGGGCCCGGGGTAGACCTGGTGTCCCGGGGCCCGGGGTAGACCTGGTGTCCCAGGGCCCGGGGTAGACCTGGTGTCCCGTTCCACGGGGTAGACCTGGTGTCCTGGGACCATGGGTAGACCTGGTGTCCCGTTCCCCGGGGTAGACCTGGTGTCCCGTTCCCCGGGGTAGACCTGGTGTCCCGGGCCCCGGGGTAGACCTGGTGTCCCGTTCCCCGGGGTAGACCTGGTGTCAGAGGGCCCCGGGGTAGACCTGTTGTCCCAGGGCCCGGGGTAGACCTGGTGTCCCGTTCCCCGGGGTAGACCTGGTGTCCGAGGGCCCTGGGTAGACCTGGTGTCCCGTTCCCCGGGGTAGACCTGGTGTCCCGGGCCCCGGGGTAGACCTGGTGTCCCGTTCCCCGGGGTAGACCTGGTGTCAGAGGGCCCCGGGGTAGACCTGTTGTCCCAGGGCCCGGGGTAGACCTGGTGTCCCGTTCCCCGGGGTAGACCTGGTGTCCGAGGGCCCTGGGTAGACCTGGTGTCCCGGGGCCCGGGGTAGACCTGGTGTCCCGTTCCCCGGGGTAGACCTGGTGTCCGAGGGCCCTGGGTAGACCTGGTGTCGCGGGCCCCGGGGTAGACCTGTTGTCCTAGAGCACTGGGTAGACCAGGTGTCGCGGGCCCCGGGGTAGACCTGGTGTCCCAGGGCCCGGGGTAGACCTGGTGTCCCGTTCCCCGGGGTAGACCTGGTGTCCTGGGACCATGGGTAGACCTGGTGTCGCGGGCCCCGGGGTAGACCTGGTGTCCCAGGACCATGGGTAGACCTGGTGTCCCAGGGCCCGGGGTAGACCTGGTGTCCCGTTCCCCGGGGTAGACCTGGTGTCCTGGGACCATGGGTAGACCTGGTGTCCCGGGCCCCGGGGTAGGCCCTGGGACACCAGGTCTACCCCGGGGAACGGGACAGCAGGTCTACCCCGAGTCCCGGGACAACTGGTCTACCCGGCGCTCGAGGACACCGGGTCTACCCCGGCGCCCGGGACACCAGGTCTACCCCGGAGCCCGGGACACCAGGTCTACCCCGGTCCCTGGGACACCAGGTCTACCCGGCGCTCGAGGACACCAGGTCTACCCCGCAGCCCGGGACACCAGGTCTACCCCGGCCCCCGGGACACCAGGTCTACCCCCGAGCCCGGGACACCAGGTCTACCCCGGCCCCTGGGACACCAGGTCTACCCCGGCCCCCGGGACACCAGGTCTACCCCGGCCCCTGGGACACCAGGTCTACCCCGGCGCCTGGGACACCAGGTCTACCCCGGAGCCCGGGACACCAGGTCTACCCCGGTCCCCGGGACACCAGGTCTACCCAGCGCTCTAGGACAACAGGTCTACCCCGGCGCCCGGGACACCAGGTCTACCCAGGGCTCTAGGACAACAGGTCTACCCCGGCGCCCGGGATACCAGGTCTACCCAGGGCTCTAGGACAACAGGTCTACCCCGCTTCTGGCCCCTGGGACACCAGGTCTACCCCGTCTTGTGCCGAAGACACCAGGTCTACCCCGGAGCCCGGGACACCAGGTCTACCCCGGCGCCCGGGACACCAGGTCTACCCCGGAGCCCGGGACACCAGGTCTACCCCGGCCCCTGGGACACCAGGTCTACCCCGGAGCCCGGGACACCAGGTCTACCCCGGAGCCCGGGACACCAGGTCTACCCGGGGCTCTAGGACAACAGGTCTACCCCGCTTCTGGCCGGAGACACCAGGTCTACCCCGTCTTGTGCCGCAGACACCAGGTCTACCCCGTCTCGGGCCGGGGACACCAGGTCTACCCCGTCTCGGTCCGGGGACACCAGGTCTGCTGGCTCTCGGGCCGGGGACACCAGGTCTTCTCCGGATCTGGCGGGACACCAGGTCTACCCCGGTCCCTGGGACACCAGGTCAACCCCGGCGCCCGGGACACCAGGTCTACCCCGGCGCCCGGGACACCAGGTCTACCCCGGCGCCCGGGACACCAGGTCTACCCCGGAGCCCGGGACACCAGGTCTACCCCGGCGCCCGGGACACCAGGTCTACCCCGGAGCCCCGGACACCAGGTCTACCCCGGCCCCCGGGACACCAGGTCTACCCCGGGCTCTAGGACAACAGGTCTACCCCGCTTCTGGCCGGAGACACCAGGTCTACCCCGTCTTGTGCCGCAGACACCAGGTCTACCCCGTCTCGGGCCGGGGACACCAGGTCTACCCCGTCTCTGGCCGCGGACAGCCGGTCTACCCCGTCTCGGTCCGGGGACACCAGGTCTGCTGGCTCTCGGGCCGGGGACACCAGGTCTTCTCCGGATCTGGCGGGACACCAGGTCTACCCCGGTCCCTGGGACACCAGGTCTACCCCGGAGCCCGGGACACCAGGTCTACCCCGGTCCCTGGGACACCAGGTCTACCCCGGTCCCTGGGACACCAGGTCTACCCCGGCGCCCGGGACACCAGGTCTACCCCGGAGCCCGGGACACCAGGTCTACCCCGGCGCCCGGGACACCAGGTCTACCCCGGAGCCCGGGACACCAGGTCTACCCCGGCGCCCGGGACACCAGGTCTACCCCGGAGCCCCGGACACCAGGTCTACCCCGGCCCCCGGGACACCAGGTCTACCCCGGAGACCCGGACACCAGGTCTACCCCGGCCCCCGGGACACCAGGTCTACCCCGGCCCCCGGGACACCAGGTCTACCCCGGCGCCCGGGACACCAGGTCTACCCCGGAGCCCGGGACACCAGGTCTACCCCGGCGCCCGGGACACCAGGTCTACCCCGGAGACCCGGACACCAGGTCTACCCCGGCCCCCGGGACACCAGGTCTACCCCGGCGCCCGGGACACCAGGTCTACCCCGGAGCCCGGGACACCAGGTCTACCCCGGCGCCCGGGACACCAGGTCTACCCCGGAGCCCGGGACACCAGGTCTACCCCGGCGCCCGGGACACCAGGTCTACCCCGGAGCCCCGGACACCAGGTCTACCCCGGCCCCCGGGACACCAGGTCTACCCCGGAGACCCGGACACCAGGTCTACCCCGGCCCCCGGGACACCAGGTCTACCCCGGCGCCCGGGACACCAGGTCTACCCCGGAGCCCGGGACACCAGGTCTACCCCGGAGCCCCGGACACCAGGTCTACCCCGGCCCCCGGGACACCAGGTCTACCCCGGAGACCCGGACACCAGGTCTACCCCGGCCCCCGGGACACCAGGTCTACCCCGGCGCCCGGGACACCAGGTCTACCCCGGAGCCCGGGACACCAGGTCTACCCCGGCGCCCGGGACACCAGGTCTACCCCGGAGCCCCGGACACCAGGTCTACCCCGGCGCCCGGGACACCAGGTCTACCCCGGAGCCCGGGACACCAGGTCTACCCCGGCGCCCGGGACACCAGGTCTACCCCGGAGCCCCGGACACCAGGTCTACCCCGGCCCCCGGGACACCAGGTCTACCCCGGAGCCCGGGACACCAGGTCTACCCCGGCCCCTGGGACACCAGGTCTACCTCGCGCCGGCGGGACTTAGTCAAATAGCGGCGGGTGCCGGGTAGACCTGTTGTCTCGGCCGGCTGCGGAAGTTCACCAAGGGGTCGCTGTTGTCGGCTGCCTCCGGCTGCCTCATCGTAGGCTGCGGCCTGAGGCGGCGCCCCTTCCCGGTCGATCTCCATCGGTCCTCTTGGAGGCCTCGGCGGCTTGGGACTTATCTGCCCGTATTATGGGAGCGAGGTGACGGGCCGCATCCCCGTAGGTTGGCTGAGGCTGTGCCTACGTTTAAGGCGGAGAGGAGCAGCCGCACTCAGGTGGCCGGCAAAGGGAAAAAGCCAGTGTTCCGCCTAGCCGGGGCGAGTCTCCTTGTGGCTCGGCTCCGGCTCCCGTCCCTCCCGGGGAAGTTGGCACAGTGAGAGTGAGGCCGAGAGAGAAGGGCTGAGAAAAGACGGACCGGATCCCCCCGAGAGACCGAGAGAGAAGGGCTGCGAGCGGAGGAGCCGGTTCCCCCGGGAGGCCGAGAGATAGAGAGAGAGAGAGAGAGAGAGAAGGGGCCGGATTCCCCCCGGGATGCCGAGAGAGAAGGGCTGCCGAGCGGAGGGGCCGGATTCCCCCCGGGATGCCGAGAGAGAAGGGCTGCCGAGCGGAGGGGCCCGGTTTCCCCCGGGATGCCGAGAGAGAAGGGCTGCCAGCGGGGAGGGGCCGGTTTCCCCCGGGATGCCGAGAGAGAAGGGCTGCCGAGCGGAGGGGCCGGATCTCCCCCCGGGATGCCGAGAGAGAAGGGCTGCCGAGCGGAGGGGCCGGATCTCCCCCCGGGATGCCGAGAGAGAAGGGCTGCCGAGCGGAGGGGCCGGATCTCCCCCCGGGATGCCGAGAGAGAAGGGCTGCCGAGCGGAGGGGCCGGATCTCCCCCCGGGATGCCGAGAGAGAAGGGCTGCCGAGCGGAGGGGCCGGATCTCCCCCCGGGATGCCGAGAGAGAAGGGCTGCCGAGCGGAGGGGCCGGATCTCCCCCCGGGATGCCGAGAGAGAAGGGCTGTGAAAGGCGATTCGAGAGAGCCGCTTGGCGGGCGAGGCGGCGGCGCCTCGTCCCTTTTGTGCCTGGCCTTAAGCCGGGGCCCACTCGGCGGGCACTGTTTCGGGCCGTCCGCCCGCCTGGTGAAGCTGCGGAGCCGGGGTCGGGGCGCCCCGTCCCCGGGCCGCCTCGTTGAAGCCGTCCCCCTTCCTCGGCCTTAAGCCGGGGACCCGCGTTGGCGGGCGGAGTTTTTCGGAGTTGACGGACCCGGCACCCGACAGAGAGAGAGAGAGAGAGAGAGAGAGAGAGAGAGAGTCCGAGAGCCCCCCGGACCTTTCCCGGGCGAGGCGGCGGCGCCTCGTCCACCTCGGTCGCGGGCGCATCGACCGAGCCCCTTGGGCCGGGCGGGCTGGGTTGCCACGCGGGTCCGCGTTTTTTCTTTTTTTTCCGCGGTTTAGGCGCGCCGGTGCGCGGGCAGAGAGTGGGGGCGCC
>NW_027428353.1:187500-190000 GCF_047830755.1 Zonotrichia albicollis | reverse complement strand
GCGGTTTAAAGACTCGGGCGGCTCGGCGCGGCCCGCCGTGGGCCGCGGCGGCGGCGGCGGCGGCGGCGGCGGGTGTTGCCGGGCGGCGGCGCGGCGCCATTGAGGGGTAGGGGAGCAGCTACTCCCCGTAGCTCCTGCGGTGGTGTCCGTGGCCGCCGGCCGCGCTCCCTCCGTCGTCGTCGTCGTCGCCCCCGCCGCGCGCGCGCGCGCGGGGGTAACCGCGCCGCGCCGGGGAGGGGCGCCCTGCCCCCCCCTCTCCGCGGCCCGGCCTCTGCGGAGAGGCCGCGGCGCGCGGTCGGCCGCGGGGGCCGACCCGCCCGCCTCGTCGTAACGGGCGACGCCGGCAGAGAGCGCCCGCTCTCTGCCTTTTCCTCGGCCGCGGGGTGGCGGCCGCCGGGGTCCGCCGCGCTCTCTCCTGGAGCCGCCGCCGTTGCGGCGTCTCGCGGGCGCGGCGCCGCGTCCCGCGCGTCCGGCCCCTATCGCTCTCCCTCGACGGCCTTTCCTCCTCGAAGGCGCGCCGGCGGCGCCGTCCGCCGGCCGTCCCCCCCGCTCGATCGCCCGCCCGCCCGGGGGGCGAGCGCCCGGCGGGCCCTCCGTCGGCGGAGGCCCGCGAGCGCGGGCGACCCCGTGCCGAGCGGCGGCGGCGCCGCTCGACGGGTGTCCCCCTCTTCCCTGCGGGGGACGGTCGGCCGGAGGGCGCCCGCCGCGGCCGGCGGCGGTCCCGTCCCGGGCCCCGCACGTCGCGTCCCCCGTCGCCCTTCTCGGCCGCGCGTGGGCCGAAGGAAGGCGTGCGGGCGGCCGCGGGGGCGCTTCCCCCGCCCGGTCTCCGCGTGAAAACGAGGAGAGCGGGCGTTGCCCCCCGGCTCAGCGCCGTACGCCTTCCGCCGGGCGCGTGCCGAGGCGAAGGGGGCCACGGCGGTGGGAGGCGGCGGCGGCGGTGCCGGGAGCGCGGCCCCGGCGGCGGCGGCGGGGTCTGCCTTCCGGCAGGCCTCGGGCGCTGGCGAACGCCGGCTCGGCTCTCGGTGGCGTCCGCCTCCGGGGCCGGCGGCGGAGCGCGTCCGCCGGACGCCGGCCCGCCCGGCGGGAGCGGTCCCGCCGGGGGGAGGCGCGCCGGCGGCACGGTCGTCGCCGCGCGCCGTCTCGAGCGGGCGAAAGGCCGCTGGGAGAGAGAAAGGGAAGCCGGCCGCGCGGCGGCGCGGCGGCGCGCTCCGCGAGCCCCCGCGGCGGGGGCGGCCGCCGGGGGAGCCGGCGTGCGCGGGGGCCGACGGCCGCGCCCCCGGCCGCGTTGCCGAGCCGTGTGTTGCGTCGTTCCCGTGAAAGCGAGAGCGGGCGGGCCGCCGTGCCCCCCGCGTGCCGGCGCGCGCCGCCCGGCCCTCCGCGCGGAGGCCGGGCCGAGCCCGGGCGCCTGGGCCGCCTCCGAAAGACGGCACGTGAGGTCGGCGTCTCCCCTCGCGGGGGGGGAGGCGGTCGGGGGCGCGGGCTCCCCCGCCCTCTCGGCAGTCCTTCGGAGCGTGGGTTTCTCCCGTTTCTCAGTGTCGTGTGTGCTCGTACGGTCGAAGCCAGGCGCGCGCCCGCGCGTCCTCGGCGCGAGAGACAAAAAGGGGCCGCTCGGCGGCGAGCGGCGCCCGAAAGCCAGACAACTCTTAGCGGTGGATCACTCGGCTCGTGCGTCGATGAAGAACGCAGCTAGCTGCGAGAATTAATGTGAATTGCAGGACACATTGATCATCGACACTTCGAACGCACTTGCGGCCCCGGGTTCCTCCCGGGGCTACGCCTGTCTGAGCGTCGCTTGACGATCAATCGCCGTCCGGGGGCCACCCCGGCGGCGCGGCTGGGGTCGCCTCGCAGGCCCGTTGCCCGCGGCGGGCGGTCCGGCGGCGGCGGTGCGGCGGCGGCGGCGGCGGCGTGCCGCCGGTGCCCGGAGGGAAGGCGGTCGGGCGGTCGGGCGAGGGAAGCGTTTCCCTCGGCGGCCCCGATCCCTTGCCTGCGGCCCGGCGCGCGTCGCCGTCGTCGTCGCGGCCGCCGGTCGACGGCCGTCGCCGCGCAGGGCCTTCGTCCCCCTAAATGCAGACTCGGGGAGCGCTCCGTAGCTCCCCGCTCCCGGAGCGAGCCGCTGGGGCGGAGCTCGTCCTCGCCGGGGCCGCGCGCCGCGGATGCGGCGGCGGCGGCGGCCGGGGGTAGAGCGAGAGACGGCGTCGAAAGCGCCGCCGAGGGCCGAGAGAAAGGCGAGAGAGAGAGAGAGCGAGAGAGAAAGGGCGAGAAAAGGGAGGGCGAGGCGCGGGCCTCGCCCCCGGCCTTCCACCCCGAGCGGGCGGCTGTCTGCGGGTGGGTACCGCGGCGGTACCGTGCCGTGCTGCCGCTCGCGCGCGAGGCGAGAGCGCCGGGGACGGGGGTTCGACCCCCTCCTCCCCTTCGCCCGCCCTCCTCCTCCTCCTCCTCCTCCCGCCGTCCTCCCGGCGCGGTCTCGGGGCGCCGAGGGGCGCCGTCGCAGTCCTCG
>NW_027428353.1:172500-180000 GCF_047830755.1 Zonotrichia albicollis | reverse complement strand
CCCTGGGTAGACCTGGTGTCCCAGGGCCCGGGGTAGACCTGGTGTCCCGGGGCCCGGGGTAGACCTGGTGTCCCAGGGCCCGGGGTAGACCTGGTGTCCCGTTCCCCGGGGTAGACCTGGTGTCCTGGGACCATGGGTAGACCTGGTGTCCCGTTCCCCGGGGTAGACCTGGTGTCCCGGGCCCCGGGGTAGACCTGGTGTCCCGTTCCCCGGGGTAGACCTGGTGTCAGAGGGCCCCGGGGTAGACCTGTTGTCCCAGGGCCCGGGGTAGACCTGGTGTCCCGGGCGCCAGGGTAGACCTGGTGTCCGAGGGCCCTGGGTAGACCTGGTGTCCGAGGGCCCTGGGTAGACCTGGGGTCCCAGGGCCCGGGGTAGACCTGGTGTCCCGGGCCCCGGGGTAGACCTGGTGTCCCAGGGCCCGGGGTAGACCTGGTGTCCCGTTCCCCGGGGTAGACCTGGTGTCCTGGGACCATGGGTAGACCTGGTGTCCCGTTCCCCGGGGTAGACCTGGTGTCCCGTTCCCCGGGGTAGACCTGGTGTCCCGGGCCCCGGGGTAGACCTGGTGTCCCGTTCCCCGGGGTAGACCTGGTGTCAGAGGGCCCCGGGGTAGACCTGTTGTCCCAGGGCCCGGGGTAGACCTGGTGTCCCGTTCCCCGGGGTAGACCTGGTGTCCGAGGGCCCTGGGTAGACCTGGTGTCCCGTTCCCCGGGGTAGACCTGGTGTCCCGGGCCCCGGGGTAGACCTGGTGTCCCGTTCCCCGGGGTAGACCTGGTGTCAGAGGGCCCCGGGGTAGACCTGTTGTCCCAGGGCCCGGGGTAGACCTGGTGTCCCGGGCGCCAGGGTAGACCTGGTGTCCGAGGGCCCTGGGTAGACCTGGTGTCCGAGGGCCCTGGGTAGACCTGGGGTCCCAGGGCCCGGGGTAGACCTGGTGTCCCGGGGCCCGGGGTAGACCTGGTGTCCCAGGGCCCGGGGTAGACCTGGTGTCCCGTTCCCCGGGGTAGACCTGGTGTCCTGGGACCATGGGTAGACCTGGTGTCCCGTTCCCCGGGGTAGACCTGGTGTCCCGGGCCCCGGGGTAGACCTGGTGTCCCGTTCCCCGGGGTAGACCTGGTGTCAGAGGGCCCCGGGGTAGACCTGGTGTCCCGGGCCCCGGGGTAGACCTGGTGTCCCGTTCCCCGGGGTAGACCTGGTGTCAGAGGGCCCCGGGGTAGACCTGGTGTCAGAGGGCCCCGGGGTAGACCTGTTGTCCCAGGGCCCGGGGTAGACCTGGTGTCCCGTTCCCCGGGGTAGACCTGGTGTCCGAGGGCCCTGGGTAGACCTGGTGTCCCGTTCCCCGGGGTAGACCTGGTGTCCCGTTCCCCGGGGTAGACCTGGTGTCAGAGGGCCCCGGGGTAGACCTGTTGTCCCAGGGCCCGGGGTAGACCTGGTGTCCCGGGCGCCAGGGTAGACCTGGTGTCCGAGGGCCCTGGGTAGACCTGGTGTCCGAGGGCCCTGGGTAGACCTGGTGTCCCAGGGCCCGGGGTAGACCTGGTGTCCCGGGGCCCGGGGTAGACCTGGTGTCCCAGGGCCCGGGGTAGACCTGGTGTCCCGTTCCACGGGGTAGACCTGGTGTCCTGGGACCATGGGTAGACCTGGTGTCCCGTTCCCCGGGGTAGACCTGGTGTCCCGTTCCCCGGGGTAGACCTGGTGTCCCGGGCCCCGGGGTAGACCTGGTGTCCCGTTCCCCGGGGTAGACCTGGTGTCAGAGGGCCCCGGGGTAGACCTGTTGTCCCAGGGCCCGGGGTAGACCTGGTGTCCCGTTCCCCGGGGTAGACCTGGTGTCCGAGGGCCCTGGGTAGACCTGGTGTCCCGTTCCCCGGGGTAGACCTGGTGTCCCGGGCCCCGGGGTAGACCTGGTGTCCCGTTCCCCGGGGTAGACCTGGTGTCAGAGGGCCCCGGGGTAGACCTGTTGTCCCAGGGCCCGGGGTAGACCTGGTGTCCCGTTCCCCGGGGTAGACCTGGTGTCCGAGGGCCCTGGGTAGACCTGGTGTCCCGGGGCCCGGGGTAGACCTGGTGTCCCGTTCCCCGGGGTAGACCTGGTGTCCGAGGGCCCTGGGTAGACCTGGTGTCGCGGGCCCCGGGGTAGACCTGTTGTCCTAGAGCACTGGGTAGACCAGGTGTCGCGGGCCCCGGGGTAGACCTGGTGTCCCAGGGCCCGGGGTAGACCTGGTGTCCCGTTCCCCGGGGTAGACCTGGTGTCCTGGGACCATGGGTAGACCTGGTGTCGCGGGCCCCGGGGTAGACCTGGTGTCCCAGGACCATGGGTAGACCTGGTGTCCCAGGGCCCGGGGTAGACCTGGTGTCCCGTTCCCCGGGGTAGACCTGGTGTCCTGGGACCATGGGTAGACCTGGTGTCCCGGGCCCCGGGGTAGGCCCTGGGACACCAGGTCTACCCCGGGGAACGGGACAGCAGGTCTACCCCGAGTCCCGGGACAACTGGTCTACCCGGCGCTCGAGGACACCGGGTCTACCCCGGCGCCCGGGACACCAGGTCTACCCCGGAGCCCGGGACACCAGGTCTACCCCGGTCCCTGGGACACCAGGTCTACCCGGCGCTCGAGGACACCAGGTCTACCCCGCAGCCCGGGACACCAGGTCTACCCCGGCCCCCGGGACACCAGGTCTACCCCCGAGCCCGGGACACCAGGTCTACCCCGGCCCCTGGGACACCAGGTCTACCCCGGCCCCCGGGACACCAGGTCTACCCCGGCCCCTGGGACACCAGGTCTACCCCGGCGCCTGGGACACCAGGTCTACCCCGGAGCCCGGGACACCAGGTCTACCCCGGTCCCCGGGACACCAGGTCTACCCAGCGCTCTAGGACAACAGGTCTACCCCGGCGCCCGGGACACCAGGTCTACCCAGGGCTCTAGGACAACAGGTCTACCCCGGCGCCCGGGATACCAGGTCTACCCAGGGCTCTAGGACAACAGGTCTACCCCGCTTCTGGCCCCTGGGACACCAGGTCTACCCCGTCTTGTGCCGAAGACACCAGGTCTACCCCGGAGCCCGGGACACCAGGTCTACCCCGGCGCCCGGGACACCAGGTCTACCCCGGAGCCCGGGACACCAGGTCTACCCCGGCCCCTGGGACACCAGGTCTACCCCGGAGCCCGGGACACCAGGTCTACCCCGGAGCCCGGGACACCAGGTCTACCCGGGGCTCTAGGACAACAGGTCTACCCCGCTTCTGGCCGGAGACACCAGGTCTACCCCGTCTTGTGCCGCAGACACCAGGTCTACCCCGTCTCGGGCCGGGGACACCAGGTCTACCCCGTCTCGGTCCGGGGACACCAGGTCTGCTGGCTCTCGGGCCGGGGACACCAGGTCTTCTCCGGATCTGGCGGGACACCAGGTCTACCCCGGTCCCTGGGACACCAGGTCAACCCCGGCGCCCGGGACACCAGGTCTACCCCGGCGCCCGGGACACCAGGTCTACCCCGGCGCCCGGGACACCAGGTCTACCCCGGAGCCCGGGACACCAGGTCTACCCCGGCGCCCGGGACACCAGGTCTACCCCGGAGCCCCGGACACCAGGTCTACCCCGGCCCCCGGGACACCAGGTCTACCCCGGGCTCTAGGACAACAGGTCTACCCCGCTTCTGGCCGGAGACACCAGGTCTACCCCGTCTTG
The DNA here is from genome assembly GCF_047830755.1 of Zonotrichia albicollis. Taxonomy (NCBI): domain Eukaryota; kingdom Metazoa; phylum Chordata; class Aves; order Passeriformes; family Passerellidae; genus Zonotrichia; species Zonotrichia albicollis. Next base: position 176,327 of record NW_027428353.1, on the reverse strand, counting down.
TGCCGCAGACACCAGGTCTACCCCGTCTCGGGCCGGGGACACCAGGTCTACCCCGTCTCTGGCCGCGGACAGCCGGTCTACCCCGTCTCGGTCCGGGGACACCAGGTCTGCTGGCTCTCGGGCCGGGGACACCAGGTCTTCTCCGGATCTGGCGGGACACCAGGTCTACCCCGGTCCCTGGGACACCAGGTCTACCCCGGAGCCCGGGACACCAGGTCTACCCCGGTCCCTGGGACACCAGGTCTACCCCGGTCCCTGGGACACCAGGTCTACCCCGGCGCCCGGGACACCAGGTCTACCCCGGAGCCCGGGACACCAGGTCTACCCCGGCGCCCGGGACACCAGGTCTACCCCGGAGCCCGGGACACCAGGTCTACCCCGGCGCCCGGGACACCAGGTCTACCCCGGAGCCCCGGACACCAGGTCTACCCCGGCCCCCGGGACACCAGGTCTACCCCGGAGACCCGGACACCAGGTCTACCCCGGCCCCCGGGACACCAGGTCTACCCCGGCCCCCGGGACACCAGGTCTACCCCGGCGCCCGGGACACCAGGTCTACCCCGGAGCCCGGGACACCAGGTCTACCCCGGCGCCCGGGACACCAGGTCTACCCCGGAGACCCGGACACCAGGTCTACCCCGGCCCCCGGGACACCAGGTCTACCCCGGCGCCCGGGACACCAGGTCTACCCCGGAGCCCGGGACACCAGGTCTACCCCGGCGCCCGGGACACCAGGTCTACCCCGGAGCCCGGGACACCAGGTCTACCCCGGCGCCCGGGACACCAGGTCTACCCCGGAGCCCCGGACACCAGGTCTACCCCGGCCCCCGGGACACCAGGTCTACCCCGGAGACCCGGACACCAGGTCTACCCCGGCCCCCGGGACACCAGGTCTACCCCGGCGCCCGGGACACCAGGTCTACCCCGGAGCCCGGGACACCAGGTCTACCCCGGAGCCCCGGACACCAGGTCTACCCCGGCCCCCGGGACACCAGGTCTACCCCGGAGACCCGGACACCAGGTCTACCCCGGCCCCCGGGACACCAGGTCTACCCCGGCGCCCGGGACACCAGGTCTACCCCGGAGCCCGGGACACCAGGTCTACCCCGGCGCCCGGGACACCAGGTCTACCCCGGAGCCCCGGACACCAGGTCTACCCCGGCGCCCGGGACACCAGGTCTACCCCGGAGCCCGGGACACCAGGTCTACCCCGGCGCCCGGGACACCAGGTCTACCCCGGAGCCCCGGACACCAGGTCTACCCCGGCCCCCGGGACACCAGGTCTACCCCGGAGCCCGGGACACCAGGTCTACCCCGGCCCCTGGGACACCAGGTCTACCTCGCGCCGGCGGGACTTAGTCAAATAGCGGCGGGTGCCGGGTAGACCTGTTGTCTCGGCCGGCTGCGGAAGTTCACCAAGGGGTCGCTGTTGTCGGCTGCCTCCGGCTGCCTCATCGTAGGCTGCGGCCTGAGGCGGCGCCCCTTCCCGGTCGATCTCCATCGGTCCTCTTGGAGGCCTCGGCGGCTTGGGACTTATCTGCCCGTATTATGGGAGCGAGGTGACGGGCCGCATCCCCGTAGGTTGGCTGAGGCTGTGCCTACGTTTAAGGCGGAGAGGAGCAGCCGCACTCAGGTGGCCGGCAAAGGGAAAAAGCCAGTGTTCCGCCTAGCCGGGGCGAGTCTCCTTGTGGCTCGGCTCCGGCTCCCGTCCCTCCCGGGGAAGTTGGCACAGTGAGAGTGAGGCCGAGAGAGAAGGGCTGAGAAAAGACGGACCGGATCCCCCCGAGAGACCGAGAGAGAAGGGCTGCGAGCGGAGGAGCCGGTTCCCCCGGGAGGCCGAGAGATAGAGAGAGAGAGAGAGAGAGAGAAGGGGCCGGATTCCCCCCGGGATGCCGAGAGAGAAGGGCTGCCGAGCGGAGGGGCCGGATTCCCCCCGGGATGCCGAGAGAGAAGGGCTGCCGAGCGGAGGGGCCCGGTTTCCCCCGGGATGCCGAGAGAGAAGGGCTGCCAGCGGGGAGGGGCCGGTTTCCCCCGGGATGCCGAGAGAGAAGGGCTGCCGAGCGGAGGGGCCGGATCTCCCCCCGGGATGCCGAGAGAGAAGGGCTGCCGAGCGGAGGGGCCGGATCTCCCCCCGGGATGCCGAGAGAGAAGGGCTGCCGAGCGGAGGGGCCGGATCTCCCCCCGGGATGCCGAGAGAGAAGGGCTGCCGAGCGGAGGGGCCGGATCTCCCCCCGGGATGCCGAGAGAGAAGGGCTGCCGAGCGGAGGGGCCGGATCTCCCCCCGGGATGCCGAGAGAGAAGGGCTGCCGAGCGGAGGGGCCGGATCTCCCCCCGGGATGCCGAGAGAGAAGGGCTGTGAAAGGCGATTCGAGAGAGCCGCTTGGCGGGCGAGGCGGCGGCGCCTCGTCCCTTTTGTGCCTGGCCTTAAGCCGGGGCCCACTCGGCGGGCACTGTTTCGGGCCGTCCGCCCGCCTGGTGAAGCTGCGGAGCCGGGGTCGGGGCGCCCCGTCCCCGGGCCGCCTCGTTGAAGCCGTCCCCCTTCCTCGGCCTTAAGCCGGGGACCCGCGTTGGCGGGCGGAGTTTTTCGGAGTTGACGGACCCGGCACCCGACAGAGAGAGAGAGAGAGAGAGAGAGAGAGAGAGAGAGTCCGAGAGCCCCCCGGACCTTTCCCGGGCGAGGCGGCGGCGCCTCGTCCACCTCGGTCGCGGGCGCATCGACCGAGCCCCTTGGGCCGGGCGGGCTGGGTTGCCACGCGGGTCCGCGTTTTTTCTTTTTTTTCCGCGGTTTAGGCGCGCCGGTGCGCGGGCAGAGAGTGGGGGCGCCCGCCCGGCCTCCGCGGATTTTTCTCTGGCGGCCTTAAGCCGCGGCACCGAGGAGCCGTTGCGACGAAGGCGCGCGCGGGCCACGTCGGCGAGAGAGAAGGGAGCGAGCGGGATGTCTGGGGCTCCGTGGGGGAGTGAGACTCGTAACTCGCCCCCGCGGGTGCCTCCGGCGTCCCGGGCCCGCGGCCCCCGTGGCTAGCACGGGTCGCTGCGAACGCCGCCTCCATGTGCCTTTTTGTCGTGCCGTTCCTCCGGCTATTTTTTTTCCGGAAAGGGAAAGCCGGCCGCCGGCGGCGCGCGGTCCGGTGGCACGTATTTCTCGCACGCTCGGCCGGGTTCCCCGGGCCGGAAGGGGAAGCCGAGTCCCCCCGGCCTGGCGGGCCAGCCCAGTCCCAGTCCTGCCGTTGCCTAGCCGAGAAGGGAATCCGTTGGCGCCCGCGGGCGGGCGGGCGGGTGGCGGCACCCCCCGCGCTCCTCCTCTGCCGCGAGCGCTCCGCAGGCGGGGCTGGGCGGCCGTCGCCCCGTTGTCCCAGGACCGTGGCCGTGGGGGGGCCGTCGTCGTCGCCGTCGTCGGCGCGGCTCCTTCCTCGGCCGCACTCGATCGATGAGGCTTTTCGGGTGGCGTCGGAGAGGGCCCCCGGCCGGCCGGCTCTCCTTCCGGGGCTTCTCTGTCGCGGGGAAGTCACGGCGGGGGTGTCCGCTGCTCGGGCAGGGCGGTCTCCTTTTCCAGTTCGCTTCCCGTCGCAGGCGAGGTGTCGCCCCTCCCGCTGCCGGGGAGGGCGGCTTTACCGACCCCAGCTGTGTGACGGCCGCGTGGCCCCGCTAGCCTACAGGTGTCCTTCGAAAACCACGCGAGGTGCCGGTGCCGGCCCCGGTCCGGGTTAGCGCCCCGTGGGTGCCGGCCGCGAGCAGCGCCGGGCGGCGGTGCGGTTGGAGCTGAGCCGCGGGTCATGGATGGCGAGAGAGAAGAGAGGGCGAAAACGACCCGAGAACCGATGGGGCGC
>NW_027428353.1:150000-157500 GCF_047830755.1 Zonotrichia albicollis | reverse complement strand
TAGACCTGGTGTCCCGGGCCCCGGGGTAGACCTGGTGTCCCGTTCCCCGGGGTAGACCTGGTGTCAGAGGGCCCCGGGGTAGACCTGTTGTCCCAGGGCCCGGGGTAGACCTGGTGTCCCGGGCGCCAGGGTAGACCTGGTGTCCGAGGGCCCTGGGTAGACCTGGTGTCCGAGGGCCCTGGGTAGACCTGGGGTCCCAGGGCCCGGGGTAGACCTGGTGTCCCGGGCCCCGGGGTAGACCTGGTGTCCCAGGGCCCGGGGTAGACCTGGTGTCCCGTTCCCCGGGGTAGACCTGGTGTCCTGGGACCATGGGTAGACCTGGTGTCCCGTTCCCCGGGGTAGACCTGGTGTCCCGTTCCCCGGGGTAGACCTGGTGTCCCGGGCCCCGGGGTAGACCTGGTGTCCCGTTCCCCGGGGTAGACCTGGTGTCAGAGGGCCCCGGGGTAGACCTGTTGTCCCAGGGCCCGGGGTAGACCTGGTGTCCCGTTCCCCGGGGTAGACCTGGTGTCCGAGGGCCCTGGGTAGACCTGGTGTCCCGTTCCCCGGGGTAGACCTGGTGTCCCGGGCCCCGGGGTAGACCTGGTGTCCCGTTCCCCGGGGTAGACCTGGTGTCAGAGGGCCCCGGGGTAGACCTGTTGTCCCAGGGCCCGGGGTAGACCTGGTGTCCCGGGCGCCAGGGTAGACCTGGTGTCCGAGGGCCCTGGGTAGACCTGGTGTCCGAGGGCCCTGGGTAGACCTGGGGTCCCAGGGCCCGGGGTAGACCTGGTGTCCCGGGGCCCGGGGTAGACCTGGTGTCCCAGGGCCCGGGGTAGACCTGGTGTCCCGTTCCCCGGGGTAGACCTGGTGTCCTGGGACCATGGGTAGACCTGGTGTCCCGTTCCCCGGGGTAGACCTGGTGTCCCGGGCCCCGGGGTAGACCTGGTGTCCCGTTCCCCGGGGTAGACCTGGTGTCAGAGGGCCCCGGGGTAGACCTGGTGTCCCGGGCCCCGGGGTAGACCTGGTGTCCCGTTCCCCGGGGTAGACCTGGTGTCAGAGGGCCCCGGGGTAGACCTGGTGTCAGAGGGCCCCGGGGTAGACCTGTTGTCCCAGGGCCCGGGGTAGACCTGGTGTCCCGTTCCCCGGGGTAGACCTGGTGTCCGAGGGCCCTGGGTAGACCTGGTGTCCCGTTCCCCGGGGTAGACCTGGTGTCCCGTTCCCCGGGGTAGACCTGGTGTCAGAGGGCCCCGGGGTAGACCTGTTGTCCCAGGGCCCGGGGTAGACCTGGTGTCCCGGGCGCCAGGGTAGACCTGGTGTCCGAGGGCCCTGGGTAGACCTGGTGTCCGAGGGCCCTGGGTAGACCTGGTGTCCCAGGGCCCGGGGTAGACCTGGTGTCCCGGGGCCCGGGGTAGACCTGGTGTCCCAGGGCCCGGGGTAGACCTGGTGTCCCGTTCCACGGGGTAGACCTGGTGTCCTGGGACCATGGGTAGACCTGGTGTCCCGTTCCCCGGGGTAGACCTGGTGTCCCGTTCCCCGGGGTAGACCTGGTGTCCCGGGCCCCGGGGTAGACCTGGTGTCCCGTTCCCCGGGGTAGACCTGGTGTCAGAGGGCCCCGGGGTAGACCTGTTGTCCCAGGGCCCGGGGTAGACCTGGTGTCCCGTTCCCCGGGGTAGACCTGGTGTCCGAGGGCCCTGGGTAGACCTGGTGTCCCGTTCCCCGGGGTAGACCTGGTGTCCCGGGCCCCGGGGTAGACCTGGTGTCCCGTTCCCCGGGGTAGACCTGGTGTCAGAGGGCCCCGGGGTAGACCTGTTGTCCCAGGGCCCGGGGTAGACCTGGTGTCCCGTTCCCCGGGGTAGACCTGGTGTCCGAGGGCCCTGGGTAGACCTGGTGTCCCGGGGCCCGGGGTAGACCTGGTGTCCCGTTCCCCGGGGTAGACCTGGTGTCCGAGGGCCCTGGGTAGACCTGGTGTCGCGGGCCCCGGGGTAGACCTGTTGTCCTAGAGCACTGGGTAGACCAGGTGTCGCGGGCCCCGGGGTAGACCTGGTGTCCCAGGGCCCGGGGTAGACCTGGTGTCCCGTTCCCCGGGGTAGACCTGGTGTCCTGGGACCATGGGTAGACCTGGTGTCGCGGGCCCCGGGGTAGACCTGGTGTCCCAGGACCATGGGTAGACCTGGTGTCCCAGGGCCCGGGGTAGACCTGGTGTCCCGTTCCCCGGGGTAGACCTGGTGTCCTGGGACCATGGGTAGACCTGGTGTCCCGGGCCCCGGGGTAGGCCCTGGGACACCAGGTCTACCCCGGGGAACGGGACAGCAGGTCTACCCCGAGTCCCGGGACAACTGGTCTACCCGGCGCTCGAGGACACCGGGTCTACCCCGGCGCCCGGGACACCAGGTCTACCCCGGAGCCCGGGACACCAGGTCTACCCCGGTCCCTGGGACACCAGGTCTACCCGGCGCTCGAGGACACCAGGTCTACCCCGCAGCCCGGGACACCAGGTCTACCCCGGCCCCCGGGACACCAGGTCTACCCCCGAGCCCGGGACACCAGGTCTACCCCGGCCCCTGGGACACCAGGTCTACCCCGGCCCCCGGGACACCAGGTCTACCCCGGCCCCTGGGACACCAGGTCTACCCCGGCGCCTGGGACACCAGGTCTACCCCGGAGCCCGGGACACCAGGTCTACCCCGGTCCCCGGGACACCAGGTCTACCCAGCGCTCTAGGACAACAGGTCTACCCCGGCGCCCGGGACACCAGGTCTACCCAGGGCTCTAGGACAACAGGTCTACCCCGGCGCCCGGGATACCAGGTCTACCCAGGGCTCTAGGACAACAGGTCTACCCCGCTTCTGGCCCCTGGGACACCAGGTCTACCCCGTCTTGTGCCGAAGACACCAGGTCTACCCCGGAGCCCGGGACACCAGGTCTACCCCGGCGCCCGGGACACCAGGTCTACCCCGGAGCCCGGGACACCAGGTCTACCCCGGCCCCTGGGACACCAGGTCTACCCCGGAGCCCGGGACACCAGGTCTACCCCGGAGCCCGGGACACCAGGTCTACCCGGGGCTCTAGGACAACAGGTCTACCCCGCTTCTGGCCGGAGACACCAGGTCTACCCCGTCTTGTGCCGCAGACACCAGGTCTACCCCGTCTCGGGCCGGGGACACCAGGTCTACCCCGTCTCGGTCCGGGGACACCAGGTCTGCTGGCTCTCGGGCCGGGGACACCAGGTCTTCTCCGGATCTGGCGGGACACCAGGTCTACCCCGGTCCCTGGGACACCAGGTCAACCCCGGCGCCCGGGACACCAGGTCTACCCCGGCGCCCGGGACACCAGGTCTACCCCGGCGCCCGGGACACCAGGTCTACCCCGGAGCCCGGGACACCAGGTCTACCCCGGCGCCCGGGACACCAGGTCTACCCCGGAGCCCCGGACACCAGGTCTACCCCGGCCCCCGGGACACCAGGTCTACCCCGGGCTCTAGGACAACAGGTCTACCCCGCTTCTGGCCGGAGACACCAGGTCTACCCCGTCTTGTGCCGCAGACACCAGGTCTACCCCGTCTCGGGCCGGGGACACCAGGTCTACCCCGTCTCTGGCCGCGGACAGCCGGTCTACCCCGTCTCGGTCCGGGGACACCAGGTCTGCTGGCTCTCGGGCCGGGGACACCAGGTCTTCTCCGGATCTGGCGGGACACCAGGTCTACCCCGGTCCCTGGGACACCAGGTCTACCCCGGAGCCCGGGACACCAGGTCTACCCCGGTCCCTGGGACACCAGGTCTACCCCGGTCCCTGGGACACCAGGTCTACCCCGGCGCCCGGGACACCAGGTCTACCCCGGAGCCCGGGACACCAGGTCTACCCCGGCGCCCGGGACACCAGGTCTACCCCGGAGCCCGGGACACCAGGTCTACCCCGGCGCCCGGGACACCAGGTCTACCCCGGAGCCCCGGACACCAGGTCTACCCCGGCCCCCGGGACACCAGGTCTACCCCGGAGACCCGGACACCAGGTCTACCCCGGCCCCCGGGACACCAGGTCTACCCCGGCCCCCGGGACACCAGGTCTACCCCGGCGCCCGGGACACCAGGTCTACCCCGGAGCCCGGGACACCAGGTCTACCCCGGCGCCCGGGACACCAGGTCTACCCCGGAGACCCGGACACCAGGTCTACCCCGGCCCCCGGGACACCAGGTCTACCCCGGCGCCCGGGACACCAGGTCTACCCCGGAGCCCGGGACACCAGGTCTACCCCGGCGCCCGGGACACCAGGTCTACCCCGGAGCCCGGGACACCAGGTCTACCCCGGCGCCCGGGACACCAGGTCTACCCCGGAGCCCCGGACACCAGGTCTACCCCGGCCCCCGGGACACCAGGTCTACCCCGGAGACCCGGACACCAGGTCTACCCCGGCCCCCGGGACACCAGGTCTACCCCGGCGCCCGGGACACCAGGTCTACCCCGGAGCCCGGGACACCAGGTCTACCCCGGAGCCCCGGACACCAGGTCTACCCCGGCCCCCGGGACACCAGGTCTACCCCGGAGACCCGGACACCAGGTCTACCCCGGCCCCCGGGACACCAGGTCTACCCCGGCGCCCGGGACACCAGGTCTACCCCGGAGCCCGGGACACCAGGTCTACCCCGGCGCCCGGGACACCAGGTCTACCCCGGAGCCCCGGACACCAGGTCTACCCCGGCGCCCGGGACACCAGGTCTACCCCGGAGCCCGGGACACCAGGTCTACCCCGGCGCCCGGGACACCAGGTCTACCCCGGAGCCCCGGACACCAGGTCTACCCCGGCCCCCGGGACACCAGGTCTACCCCGGAGCCCGGGACACCAGGTCTACCCCGGCCCCTGGGACACCAGGTCTACCTCGCGCCGGCGGGACTTAGTCAAATAGCGGCGGGTGCCGGGTAGACCTGTTGTCTCGGCCGGCTGCGGAAGTTCACCAAGGGGTCGCTGTTGTCGGCTGCCTCCGGCTGCCTCATCGTAGGCTGCGGCCTGAGGCGGCGCCCCTTCCCGGTCGATCTCCATCGGTCCTCTTGGAGGCCTCGGCGGCTTGGGACTTATCTGCCCGTATTATGGGAGCGAGGTGACGGGCCGCATCCCCGTAGGTTGGCTGAGGCTGTGCCTACGTTTAAGGCGGAGAGGAGCAGCCGCACTCAGGTGGCCGGCAAAGGGAAAAAGCCAGTGTTCCGCCTAGCCGGGGCGAGTCTCCTTGTGGCTCGGCTCCGGCTCCCGTCCCTCCCGGGGAAGTTGGCACAGTGAGAGTGAGGCCGAGAGAGAAGGGCTGAGAAAAGACGGACCGGATCCCCCCGAGAGACCGAGAGAGAAGGGCTGCGAGCGGAGGAGCCGGTTCCCCCGGGAGGCCGAGAGATAGAGAGAGAGAGAGAGAGAGAGAAGGGGCCGGATTCCCCCCGGGATGCCGAGAGAGAAGGGCTGCCGAGCGGAGGGGCCGGATTCCCCCCGGGATGCCGAGAGAGAAGGGCTGCCGAGCGGAGGGGCCCGGTTTCCCCCGGGATGCCGAGAGAGAAGGGCTGCCAGCGGGGAGGGGCCGGTTTCCCCCGGGATGCCGAGAGAGAAGGGCTGCCGAGCGGAGGGGCCGGATCTCCCCCCGGGATGCCGAGAGAGAAGGGCTGCCGAGCGGAGGGGCCGGATCTCCCCCCGGGATGCCGAGAGAGAAGGGCTGCCGAGCGGAGGGGCCGGATCTCCCCCCGGGATGCCGAGAGAGAAGGGCTGCCGAGCGGAGGGGCCGGTTTCCCCCCGGGATGCCGAGAGAGAAGGGCTGCCGAGCGGAGGGGCCGGATCTCCCCCCGGGATGCCGAGAGAGAAGGGCTGCCGAGCGGAGGGGCCGGATCTCCCCCCGGGATGCCGAGAGAGAAGGGCTGTGAAAGGCGATTCGAGAGAGCCGCTTGGCGGGCGAGGCGGCGGCGCCTCGTCCCTTTTGTGCCTGGCCTTAAGCCGGGGCCCACTCGGCGGGCACTGTTTCGGGCCGTCCGCCCGCCTGGTGAAGCTGCGGAGCCGGGGTCGGGGCGCCCCGTCCCCGGGCCGCCTCGTTGAAGCCGTCCCCCTTCCTCGGCCTTAAGCCGGGGACCCGCGTTGGCGGGCGGAGTTTTTCGGAGTTGACGGACCCGGCACCCGACAGAGAGAGAGAGAGAGAGAGAGAGAGAGAGAGTCCGAGAGCCCCCCGGACCTTTCCCGGGCGAGGCGGCGGCGCCTCGTCCACCTCGGTCGCGGGCGCATCGACCGAGCCCCTTGGGCCGGGCGGGCTGGGTTGCCACGCGGGTCCGCGTTTTTTCTTTTTTTTCCGCGGTTTAGGCGCGCCGGTGCGCGGGCAGAGAGTGGGGGCGCCCGCCCGGCCTCCGCGGATTTTTCTCTGGCGGCCTTAAGCCGCGGCACCGAGGAGCCGTTGCGACGAAGGCGCGCGCGGGCCACGTCGGCGAGAGAGAAGGGAGCGAGCGGGATGTCTGGGGCTCCGTGGGGGAGTGAGACTCGTAACTCGCCCCCGCGGGTGCCTCCGGCGTCCCGGGCCCGCGGCCCCCGTGGCTAGCACGGGTCGCTGCGAACGCCGCCTCCATGTGCCTTTTTGTCGTGCCGTTCCTCCGGCTATTTTTTTTCCGGAAAGGGAAAGCCGGCCGCCGGCGGCGCGCGGTCCGGTGGCACGTATTTCTCGCACGCTCGGCCGGGTTCCCCGGGCCGGAAGGGGAAGCCGAGTCCCCCCGGCCTGGCGGGCCAGCCCAGTCCCAGTCCTGCCGTTGCCTAGCCGAGAAGGGAATCCGTTGGCGCCCGCGGGCGGGCGGGCGGGTGGCGGCACCCCCCGCGCTCCTCCTCTGCCGCGAGCGCTCCGCAGGCGGGGCTGGGCGGCCGTCGCCCCGTTGTCCCAGGACCGTGGCCGTGGGGGGGCCGTCGTCGTCGCCGTCGTCGGCGCGGCTCCTTCCTCGGCCGCACTCGATCGATGAGGCTTTTCGGGTGGCGTCGGAGAGGGCCCCCGGCCGGCCGGCTCTCCTTCCGGGGCTTCTCTGTCGCGGGGAAGTCACGGCGGGGGTGTCCGCTGCTCGGGCAGGGCGGTCTCCTTTTCCAGTTCGCTTCCCGTCGCAGGCGAGGTGTCGCCCCTCCCGCTGCCGGGGAGGGCGGCTTTACCGACCCCAGCTGTGTGACGGCCGCGTGGCCCCGCTAGCCTACAGGTGTCCTTCGAAAACCACGCGAGGTGCCGGTGCCGGCCCCGGTCCGGGTTAGCGCCCCGTGGGTGCCGGCCGCGAGCAGCGCCGGGCGGCGGTGCGGTTGGAGCTGAGCCGCGGGTCATGGATGGCGAGAGAGAAGAGAGGGCGAAAACGACCCGAGAACCGATGGGGCGCGGACGGGGGAGCAGAGCCCGATCCGCGCGCTCCTTTGCCGTTCCGCCGCCTGCTGCAGAGCGAGCCGCCCCGGCCGAAAAGGGGGCCTCGGTGTCCGGGCCGCGCCCGCCTCGTCGGGTCGCTGTCTCCTCTAGCACGTCCGGTGCTTTCCGCGCGGCCCGGTGGGGG
>NW_027428353.1:127500-137500 GCF_047830755.1 Zonotrichia albicollis | reverse complement strand
AGACCTGCTGTCCGGCGCCGGACTTAGGCTACGGCAGCCCGGGGCTCGGGGTAGACCTGGTGTCCGCCGCCGGACTTAGGCTACGGCAGCCCGGGGCTCGGGGTAGACCTGGTGTCCGCCGCCGGACTTAGGCTACGGCAGCCCGGGGCTCGGGGTAGACCTGGTGTCCGCCGCCGGACTTAGGCTACGGCAGCCCGGGGCTCGGGGTAGACCTGGTGTCCGCCGCCGGACTTAGGCTACGGCAGCCCGGGGCTCGGGGTAGACCTGGTGTCCGCCGCCGGACTTAGGCTACGGCAGCCCGCGGCTCGGGGTAGACCTGGTGTCCGCCGCCGGACTTAGGCTACGGCAGCCCGGGCCCCGGGGTAGACCTGTTGTCCCAGGGCCCGGGGTAGACCTGGTGTCCCTAACCCACACCCTAACCCTAACCCTAACCCTAACCCCAACCCCAACCCCAACCCACACCCTAACCCTAACCCTAACCCTAACCCCAACCCCAACCCCAACCCCAACCCTAACCCTAACCCTACCCCTTACCCCAACCCTAACCCTAACCCTTACCCCAACCCCAACCCCAACCCCAACCCCAACCCCAACCCTAACCCCTACCCCAACCCCAACCCCAACCCTTACCCTAACCCTAACCCTTGCCCCAACCCCAACCCTAACCCTAACCCTAACCCTAACCCTTACCCCAACCCCAACCCTTACCCTAACCCTAACCCCGGGGTAGACCTGGTGTCCGAGGGCCCCGGGGTAGACCGGGTGTCGCGGGCCCCGGGGTAGACCTGGTTTCCCTAACCCTAACCCTAACCCTAACCCTAACCCCAAGCCCAACCCCAACCCCAACCCTAACCCCTACCCCAACCCCAACCCCAACCCTTACCCTAACCCTAACCCTTACCCCAACCCTTACCCTAACCCTAACCCTAACCCCCGGGTAGACCTGGTGACCGAGGGCCCCGGGGTAGACCCGGTGTCGCGGGCCCCGGGGTAGACCTGGTTTCCCTAACCCCAACCCCAACCCCAACCCCAACCCTAACCCTAACCCTAACCCCAACCCCAACCCCAACCCACACCCTAACCCTAACCCTAACCCCGAGGCAGACCTGGTGTCCCAGGGCCCGGGGTAGACCTGGTGTCAGAGGGCCCCGGGGTAGACCTGGTGTCCCAGGGCCCGGGGTAGACCTGGTGTCCCGTTCCCCGGGGTAGACCTGTTGTCCTAGAGCACTGGGTAGACCAGGTGTCGCGGGCCCCGGGGTAGACCTGGTGTCCCGTTCCCCGGGGTAGACCTGGTGTCAGAGGGCCCCGGGGTAGACCTGGTGTCCGAGGGCCCTGGGTAGACCTGGTGTCGCGGGCCCCGGGGTAGACCTGTTGTCCTAGAGCACTGGGTAGACCAGGTGTCGCGGGCCCCGGGGTAGACCTGGTGTCCCGTTCCCCGGGGTAGACCTGGTGTCAGAGGGCCCCGGGGTAGACCTGGTGTCCCAGGGCCCGGGGTAGACCTGGTGTCCCGGGGCCCGGGGTAGACCTGGTGTCCCGTTCCCCGGGGTAGACCTGGTGTCAGAGGGCCCCGGGGTAGACCTGTTGTCCCAGGGCCCGGGGTAGACCTGGTGTCCCGGGCGCCAGGGTAGACCTGGTGTCCGAGGGCCCTGGGTAGACCTGGTGTCCGAGGGCCCTGGGTAGACCTGGGGTCCCAGGGCCCGGGGTAGACCTGGTGTCCCGGGCCCCGGGGTAGACCTGGTGTCCCAGGGCCCGGGGTAGACCTGGTGTCCCGTTCCCCGGGGTAGACCTGGTGTCCTGGGACCATGGGTAGACCTGGTGTCCCGTTCCCCGGGGTAGACCTGGTGTCCCGTTCCCCGGGGTAGACCTGGTGTCCCGGGCCCCGGGGTAGACCTGGTGTCCCGTTCCCCGGGGTAGACCTGGTGTCAGAGGGCCCCGGGGTAGACCTGTTGTCCCAGGGCCCGGGGTAGACCTGGTGTCCCGTTCCCCGGGGTAGACCTGGTGTCCGAGGGCCCTGGGTAGACCTGGTGTCCCGTTCCCCGGGGTAGACCTGGTGTCCCGGGCCCCGGGGTAGACCTGGTGTCCCGTTCCCCGGGGTAGACCTGGTGTCAGAGGGCCCCGGGGTAGACCTGTTGTCCCAGGGCCCGGGGTAGACCTGGTGTCCCGGGCGCCAGGGTAGACCTGGTGTCCGAGGGCCCTGGGTAGACCTGGTGTCCGAGGGCCCTGGGTAGACCTGGTGTCCCAGGGCCCGGGGTAGACCTGGTGTCCCGGGGCCCGGGGTAGACCTGGTGTCCCAGGGCCCGGGGTAGACCTGGTGTCCCGTTCCCCGGGGTAGACCTGGTGTCCTGGGACCATGGGTAGACCTGGTGTCCCGTTCCCCGGGGTAGACCTGGTGTCCCGGGCCCCGGGGTAGACCTGGTGTCCCGTTCCCCGGGGTAGACCTGGTGTCAGAGGGCCCCGGGGTAGACCTGTTGTCCCAGGGCCCGGGGTAGACCTGGTGTCCCGGGCGCCAGGGTAGACCTGGTGTCCGAGGGCCCTGGGTAGACCTGGTGTCCGAGGGCCCTGGGTAGACCTGGGGTCCCAGGGCCCGGGGTAGACCTGGTGTCCCGGGCCCCGGGGTAGACCTGGTGTCCCAGGGCCCGGGGTAGACCTGGTGTCCCGTTCCCCGGGGTAGACCTGGTGTCCTGGGACCATGGGTAGACCTGGTGTCCCGTTCCCCGGGGTAGACCTGGTGTCCCGTTCCCCGGGGTAGACCTGGTGTCCCGGGCCCCGGGGTAGACCTGGTGTCCCGTTCCCCGGGGTAGACCTGGTGTCAGAGGGCCCCGGGGTAGACCTGTTGTCCCAGGGCCCGGGGTAGACCTGGTGTCCCGTTCCCCGGGGTAGACCTGGTGTCCGAGGGCCCTGGGTAGACCTGGTGTCCCGTTCCCCGGGGTAGACCTGGTGTCCCGGGCCCCGGGGTAGACCTGGTGTCCCGTTCCCCGGGGTAGACCTGGTGTCAGAGGGCCCCGGGGTAGACCTGTTGTCCCAGGGCCCGGGGTAGACCTGGTGTCCCGGGCGCCAGGGTAGACCTGGTGTCCGAGGGCCCTGGGTAGACCTGGTGTCCGAGGGCCCTGGGTAGACCTGGGGTCCCAGGGCCCGGGGTAGACCTGGTGTCCCGGGGCCCGGGGTAGACCTGGTGTCCCAGGGCCCGGGGTAGACCTGGTGTCCCGTTCCCCGGGGTAGACCTGGTGTCCTGGGACCATGGGTAGACCTGGTGTCCCGTTCCCCGGGGTAGACCTGGTGTCCCGGGCCCCGGGGTAGACCTGGTGTCCCGTTCCCCGGGGTAGACCTGGTGTCAGAGGGCCCCGGGGTAGACCTGGTGTCCCGGGCCCCGGGGTAGACCTGGTGTCCCGTTCCCCGGGGTAGACCTGGTGTCAGAGGGCCCCGGGGTAGACCTGGTGTCAGAGGGCCCCGGGGTAGACCTGTTGTCCCAGGGCCCGGGGTAGACCTGGTGTCCCGTTCCCCGGGGTAGACCTGGTGTCCGAGGGCCCTGGGTAGACCTGGTGTCCCGTTCCCCGGGGTAGACCTGGTGTCCCGTTCCCCGGGGTAGACCTGGTGTCAGAGGGCCCCGGGGTAGACCTGTTGTCCCAGGGCCCGGGGTAGACCTGGTGTCCCGGGCGCCAGGGTAGACCTGGTGTCCGAGGGCCCTGGGTAGACCTGGTGTCCGAGGGCCCTGGGTAGACCTGGTGTCCCAGGGCCCGGGGTAGACCTGGTGTCCCGGGGCCCGGGGTAGACCTGGTGTCCCAGGGCCCGGGGTAGACCTGGTGTCCCGTTCCACGGGGTAGACCTGGTGTCCTGGGACCATGGGTAGACCTGGTGTCCCGTTCCCCGGGGTAGACCTGGTGTCCCGTTCCCCGGGGTAGACCTGGTGTCCCGGGCCCCGGGGTAGACCTGGTGTCCCGTTCCCCGGGGTAGACCTGGTGTCAGAGGGCCCCGGGGTAGACCTGTTGTCCCAGGGCCCGGGGTAGACCTGGTGTCCCGTTCCCCGGGGTAGACCTGGTGTCCGAGGGCCCTGGGTAGACCTGGTGTCCCGTTCCCCGGGGTAGACCTGGTGTCCCGGGCCCCGGGGTAGACCTGGTGTCCCGTTCCCCGGGGTAGACCTGGTGTCAGAGGGCCCCGGGGTAGACCTGTTGTCCCAGGGCCCGGGGTAGACCTGGTGTCCCGTTCCCCGGGGTAGACCTGGTGTCCGAGGGCCCTGGGTAGACCTGGTGTCCCGGGGCCCGGGGTAGACCTGGTGTCCCGTTCCCCGGGGTAGACCTGGTGTCCGAGGGCCCTGGGTAGACCTGGTGTCGCGGGCCCCGGGGTAGACCTGTTGTCCTAGAGCACTGGGTAGACCAGGTGTCGCGGGCCCCGGGGTAGACCTGGTGTCCCAGGGCCCGGGGTAGACCTGGTGTCCCGTTCCCCGGGGTAGACCTGGTGTCCTGGGACCATGGGTAGACCTGGTGTCGCGGGCCCCGGGGTAGACCTGGTGTCCCAGGACCATGGGTAGACCTGGTGTCCCAGGGCCCGGGGTAGACCTGGTGTCCCGTTCCCCGGGGTAGACCTGGTGTCCTGGGACCATGGGTAGACCTGGTGTCCCGGGCCCCGGGGTAGGCCCTGGGACACCAGGTCTACCCCGGGGAACGGGACAGCAGGTCTACCCCGAGTCCCGGGACAACTGGTCTACCCGGCGCTCGAGGACACCGGGTCTACCCCGGCGCCCGGGACACCAGGTCTACCCCGGAGCCCGGGACACCAGGTCTACCCCGGTCCCTGGGACACCAGGTCTACCCGGCGCTCGAGGACACCAGGTCTACCCCGCAGCCCGGGACACCAGGTCTACCCCGGCCCCCGGGACACCAGGTCTACCCCCGAGCCCGGGACACCAGGTCTACCCCGGCCCCTGGGACACCAGGTCTACCCCGGCCCCCGGGACACCAGGTCTACCCCGGCCCCTGGGACACCAGGTCTACCCCGGCGCCTGGGACACCAGGTCTACCCCGGAGCCCGGGACACCAGGTCTACCCCGGTCCCCGGGACACCAGGTCTACCCAGCGCTCTAGGACAACAGGTCTACCCCGGCGCCCGGGACACCAGGTCTACCCAGGGCTCTAGGACAACAGGTCTACCC
Source organism: Zonotrichia albicollis (assembly GCF_047830755.1). Lineage (NCBI taxonomy): Eukaryota > Metazoa > Chordata > Aves > Passeriformes > Passerellidae > Zonotrichia > Zonotrichia albicollis. Next base: position 132,354 of record NW_027428353.1, on the reverse strand, counting down.
CGGCGCCCGGGATACCAGGTCTACCCAGGGCTCTAGGACAACAGGTCTACCCCGCTTCTGGCCCCTGGGACACCAGGTCTACCCCGTCTTGTGCCGAAGACACCAGGTCTACCCCGGAGCCCGGGACACCAGGTCTACCCCGGCGCCCGGGACACCAGGTCTACCCCGGAGCCCGGGACACCAGGTCTACCCCGGCCCCTGGGACACCAGGTCTACCCCGGAGCCCGGGACACCAGGTCTACCCCGGAGCCCGGGACACCAGGTCTACCCGGGGCTCTAGGACAACAGGTCTACCCCGCTTCTGGCCGGAGACACCAGGTCTACCCCGTCTTGTGCCGCAGACACCAGGTCTACCCCGTCTCGGGCCGGGGACACCAGGTCTACCCCGTCTCGGTCCGGGGACACCAGGTCTGCTGGCTCTCGGGCCGGGGACACCAGGTCTTCTCCGGATCTGGCGGGACACCAGGTCTACCCCGGTCCCTGGGACACCAGGTCAACCCCGGCGCCCGGGACACCAGGTCTACCCCGGCGCCCGGGACACCAGGTCTACCCCGGCGCCCGGGACACCAGGTCTACCCCGGAGCCCGGGACACCAGGTCTACCCCGGCGCCCGGGACACCAGGTCTACCCCGGAGCCCCGGACACCAGGTCTACCCCGGCCCCCGGGACACCAGGTCTACCCCGGGCTCTAGGACAACAGGTCTACCCCGCTTCTGGCCGGAGACACCAGGTCTACCCCGTCTTGTGCCGCAGACACCAGGTCTACCCCGTCTCGGGCCGGGGACACCAGGTCTACCCCGTCTCTGGCCGCGGACAGCCGGTCTACCCCGTCTCGGTCCGGGGACACCAGGTCTGCTGGCTCTCGGGCCGGGGACACCAGGTCTTCTCCGGATCTGGCGGGACACCAGGTCTACCCCGGTCCCTGGGACACCAGGTCTACCCCGGAGCCCGGGACACCAGGTCTACCCCGGTCCCTGGGACACCAGGTCTACCCCGGTCCCTGGGACACCAGGTCTACCCCGGCGCCCGGGACACCAGGTCTACCCCGGAGCCCGGGACACCAGGTCTACCCCGGCGCCCGGGACACCAGGTCTACCCCGGAGCCCGGGACACCAGGTCTACCCCGGCGCCCGGGACACCAGGTCTACCCCGGAGCCCCGGACACCAGGTCTACCCCGGCCCCCGGGACACCAGGTCTACCCCGGAGACCCGGACACCAGGTCTACCCCGGCCCCCGGGACACCAGGTCTACCCCGGCCCCCGGGACACCAGGTCTACCCCGGCGCCCGGGACACCAGGTCTACCCCGGAGCCCGGGACACCAGGTCTACCCCGGCGCCCGGGACACCAGGTCTACCCCGGAGACCCGGACACCAGGTCTACCCCGGCCCCCGGGACACCAGGTCTACCCCGGCGCCCGGGACACCAGGTCTACCCCGGAGCCCGGGACACCAGGTCTACCCCGGCGCCCGGGACACCAGGTCTACCCCGGAGCCCGGGACACCAGGTCTACCCCGGCGCCCGGGACACCAGGTCTACCCCGGAGCCCCGGACACCAGGTCTACCCCGGCCCCCGGGACACCAGGTCTACCCCGGAGACCCGGACACCAGGTCTACCCCGGCCCCCGGGACACCAGGTCTACCCCGGCGCCCGGGACACCAGGTCTACCCCGGAGCCCGGGACACCAGGTCTACCCCGGAGCCCCGGACACCAGGTCTACCCCGGCCCCCGGGACACCAGGTCTACCCCGGAGACCCGGACACCAGGTCTACCCCGGCCCCCGGGACACCAGGTCTACCCCGGCGCCCGGGACACCAGGTCTACCCCGGAGCCCGGGACACCAGGTCTACCCCGGCGCCCGGGACACCAGGTCTACCCCGGAGCCCCGGACACCAGGTCTACCCCGGCGCCCGGGACACCAGGTCTACCCCGGAGCCCGGGACACCAGGTCTACCCCGGCGCCCGGGACACCAGGTCTACCCCGGAGCCCCGGACACCAGGTCTACCCCGGCCCCCGGGACACCAGGTCTACCCCGGAGCCCGGGACACCAGGTCTACCCCGGCCCCTGGGACACCAGGTCTACCTCGCGCCGGCGGGACTTAGTCAAATAGCGGCGGGTGCCGGGTAGACCTGTTGTCTCGGCCGGCTGCGGAAGTTCACCAAGGGGTCGCTGTTGTCGGCTGCCTCCGGCTGCCTCATCGTAGGCTGCGGCCTGAGGCGGCGCCCCTTCCCGGTCGATCTCCATCGGTCCTCTTGGAGGCCTCGGCGGCTTGGGACTTATCTGCCCGTATTATGGGAGCGAGGTGACGGGCCGCATCCCCGTAGGTTGGCTGAGGCTGTGCCTACGTTTAAGGCGGAGAGGAGCAGCCGCACTCAGGTGGCCGGCAAAGGGAAAAAGCCAGTGTTCCGCCTAGCCGGGGCGAGTCTCCTTGTGGCTCGGCTCCGGCTCCCGTCCCTCCCGGGGAAGTTGGCACAGTGAGAGTGAGGCCGAGAGAGAAGGGCTGAGAAAAGACGGACCGGATCCCCCCGAGAGACCGAGAGAGAAGGGCTGCGAGCGGAGGAGCCGGTTCCCCCGGGAGGCCGAGAGATAGAGAGAGAGAGAGAGAGAGAGAAGGGGCCGGATTCCCCCCGGGATGCCGAGAGAGAAGGGCTGCCGAGCGGAGGGGCCGGATTCCCCCCGGGATGCCGAGAGAGAAGGGCTGCCGAGCGGAGGGGCCCGGTTTCCCCCGGGATGCCGAGAGAGAAGGGCTGCCAGCGGGGAGGGGCCGGTTTCCCCCGGGATGCCGAGAGAGAAGGGCTGCCGAGCGGAGGGGCCGGATCTCCCCCCGGGATGCCGAGAGAGAAGGGCTGCCGAGCGGAGGGGCCGGATCTCCCCCCGGGATGCCGAGAGAGAAGGGCTGCCGAGCGGAGGGGCCGGATCTCCCCCCGGGATGCCGAGAGAGAAGGGCTGCCGAGCGGAGGGGCCGGTTTCCCCCCGGGATGCCGAGAGAGAAGGGCTGCCGAGCGGAGGGGCCGGATCTCCCCCCGGGATGCCGAGAGAGAAGGGCTGCCGAGCGGAGGGGCCGGATCTCCCCCCGGGATGCCGAGAGAGAAGGGCTGTGAAAGGCGATTCGAGAGAGCCGCTTGGCGGGCGAGGCGGCGGCGCCTCGTCCCTTTTGTGCCTGGCCTTAAGCCGGGGCCCACTCGGCGGGCACTGTTTCGGGCCGTCCGCCCGCCTGGTGAAGCTGCGGAGCCGGGGTCGGGGCGCCCCGTCCCCGGGCCGCCTCGTTGAAGCCGTCCCCCTTCCTCGGCCTTAAGCCGGGGACCCGCGTTGGCGGGCGGAGTTTTTCGGAGTTGACGGACCCGGCACCCGACAGAGAGAGAGAGAGAGAGAGAGAGAGAGAGAGTCCGAGAGCCCCCCGGACCTTTCCCGGGCGAGGCGGCGGCGCCTCGTCCACCTCGGTCGCGGGCGCATCGACCGAGCCCCTTGGGCCGGGCGGGCTGGGTTGCCACGCGGGTCCGCGTTTTTTCTTTTTTTTCCGCGGTTTAGGCGCGCCGGTGCGCGGGCAGAGAGTGGGGGCGCCCGCCCGGCCTCCGCGGATTTTTCTCTGGCGGCCTTAAGCCGCGGCACCGAGGAGCCGTTGCGACGAAGGCGCGCGCGGGCCACGTCGGCGAGAGAGAAGGGAGCGAGCGGGATGTCTGGGGCTCCGTGGGGGAGTGAGACTCGTAACTCGCCCCGCGGGTGCCTCCGGCGTCCCGGGCCCGCGGCCCCCGTGGCTAGCACGGGTCGCTGCGAACGCCGCCTCCATGTGCCTTTTTGTCGTGCCGTTCCTCCGGCTATTTTTTTTCCGGAAAGGGAAAGCCGGCCGCCGGCGGCGCGCGGTCCGGTGGCACGTATTTCTCGCACGCTCGGCCGGGTTCCCCGGGCCGGAAGGGGAAGCCGAGTCCCCCCGGCCTGGCGGGCCAGCCCAGTCCCAGTCCTGCCGTTGCCTAGCCGAGAAGGGAATCCGTTGGCGCCCGCGGGCGGGCGGGCGGGTGGCGGCACCCCCCGCGCTCCTCCTCTGCCGCGAGCGCTCCGCAGGCGGGGCTGGGCGGCCGTCGCCCCGTTGTCCCAGGACCGTGGCCGTGGGGGGGCCGTCGTCGTCGCCGTCGTCGGCGCGGCTCCTTCCTCGGCCGCACTCGATCGATGAGGCTTTTCGGGTGGCGTCGGAGAGGGCCCCCGGCCGGCCGGCTCTCCTTCCGGGGCTTCTCTGTCGCGGGGAAGTCACGGCGGGGGTGTCCGCTGCTCGGGCAGGGCGGTCTCCTTTTCCAGTTCGCTTCCCGTCGCAGGCGAGGTGTCGCCCCTCCCGCTGCCGGGGAGGGCGGCTTTACCGACCCCAGCTGTGTGACGGCCGCGTGGCCCCGCTAGCCTACAGGTGTCCTTCGAAAACCACGCGAGGTGCCGGTGCCGGCCCCGGTCCGGGTTAGCGCCCCGTGGGTGCCGGCCGCGAGCAGCGCCGGGCGGCGGTGCGGTTGGAGCTGAGCCGCGGGTCATGGATGGCGAGAGAGAAGAGAGGGCGAAAACGACCCGAGAACCGATGGGGCGCGGACGGGGGAGCAGAGCCCGATCCGCGCGCTCCTTTGCCGTTCCGCCGCCTGCTGCAGAGCGAGCCGCCCCGGCCGAAAAGGGGGCCTCGGTGTCCGGGCCGCGCCCGCCTCGTCGGGTCGCTGTCTCCTCTAGCACGTCCGGTGCTTTCCGCGCGGCCCGGTGGGGGGACGCGTCGGACGGGGTTCGCTCCCCGCGAGCGGGCCCCGCTCGGCCCCAACCTCGCCGGCGGCCGGTCGCTCGCCGGCGACCGGTCGGCGGGCGGGGTGGTTCGGCTTCGGTGGGGCGG
>NW_027428353.1:110000-115000 GCF_047830755.1 Zonotrichia albicollis | reverse complement strand
CCTAACCCCAACCCCAACCCCAACCCTAACCCTAACCCTAACCCCAACCCCAACCCCAACCCACACCCTAACCCTAACCCTAACCCCGAGGCAGACCTGGTGTCCCAGGGCCCGGGGTAGACCTGGTGTCAGAGGGCCCCGGGGTAGACCTGTTGTCCCAGGGCCCGGGGTAGACCTGGTGTCCCGGGCGCCAGGGTAGACCTGGTGTCCGAGGGCCCTGGGTAGACCTGGTGTCCCAGGGCCCGGGGTAGACCTGGTGTCCCGGGGCCCGGGGTAGACCTGGTGTCCCAGGGCCCGGGGTAGACCTGGTGTCCCGTTCCACGGGGTAGACCTGGTGTCCTGGGACCATGGGTAGACCTGGTGTCCCGTTCCCCGGGGTAGACCTGGTGTCCCGTTCCCCGGGGTAGACCTGGTGTCCCGGGCCCCGGGGTAGACCTGGTGTCCCGTTCCCCGGGGTAGACCTGGTGTCAGAGGGCCCCGGGGTAGACCTGTTGTCCCAGGGCCCGGGGTAGACCTGGTGTCCCGTTCCCCGGGGTAGACCTGGTGTCCGAGGGCCCTGGGTAGACCTGGTGTCCCGTTCCCCGGGGTAGACCTGGTGTCCCGGGCCCCGGGGTAGACCTGGTGTCCCGTTCCCCGGGGTAGACCTGGTGTCAGAGGGCCCCGGGGTAGACCTGTTGTCCCAGGGCCCGGGGTAGACCTGGTGTCCCGTTCCCCGGGGTAGACCTGGTGTCCGAGGGCCCTGGGTAGACCTGGTGTCCCGGGGCCCGGGGTAGACCTGGTGTCCCGTTCCCCGGGGTAGACCTGGTGTCCGAGGGCCCTGGGTAGACCTGGTGTCGCGGGCCCCGGGGTAGACCTGTTGTCCTAGAGCACTGGGTAGACCAGGTGTCGCGGGCCCCGGGGTAGACCTGGTGTCCCAGGGCCCGGGGTAGACCTGGTGTCCCGTTCCCCGGGGTAGACCTGGTGTCCTGGGACCATGGGTAGACCTGGTGTCGCGGGCCCCGGGGTAGACCTGGTGTCCCAGGACCATGGGTAGACCTGGTGTCCCAGGGCCCGGGGTAGACCTGGTGTCCCGTTCCCCGGGGTAGACCTGGTGTCCTGGGACCATGGGTAGACCTGGTGTCCCGGGCCCCGGGGTAGGCCCTGGGACACCAGGTCTACCCCGGGGAACGGGACAGCAGGTCTACCCCGAGTCCCGGGACAACTGGTCTACCCGGCGCTCGAGGACACCGGGTCTACCCCGGCGCCCGGGACACCAGGTCTACCCCGGAGCCCGGGACACCAGGTCTACCCCGGTCCCTGGGACACCAGGTCTACCCGGCGCTCGAGGACACCAGGTCTACCCCGCAGCCCGGGACACCAGGTCTACCCCGGCCCCCGGGACACCAGGTCTACCCCCGAGCCCGGGACACCAGGTCTACCCCGGCCCCTGGGACACCAGGTCTACCCCGGCCCCCGGGACACCAGGTCTACCCCGGCCCCTGGGACACCAGGTCTACCCCGGCGCCTGGGACACCAGGTCTACCCCGGAGCCCGGGACACCAGGTCTACCCCGGTCCCCGGGACACCAGGTCTACCCAGCGCTCTAGGACAACAGGTCTACCCCGGCGCCCGGGACACCAGGTCTACCCAGGGCTCTAGGACAACAGGTCTACCCCGGCGCCCGGGATACCAGGTCTACCCAGGGCTCTAGGACAACAGGTCTACCCCGCTTCTGGCCCCTGGGACACCAGGTCTACCCCGTCTTGTGCCGAAGACACCAGGTCTACCCCGGAGCCCGGGACACCAGGTCTACCCCGGCGCCCGGGAGACCAGGTCTACCCCGGAGCCCGGGACACCAGGTCTACCCCGGCCCCTGGGACACCAGGTCTACCCCGGAGCCCGGGACACCAGGTCTACCCCGGAGCCCGGGACACCAGGTCTACCCGGGGCTCTAGGACAACAGGTCTACCCCGCTTCTGGCCGGAGACACCAGGTCTACCCCGTCTTGTGCCGCAGACACCAGGTCTACCCCGTCTCGGGCCGGGGACACCAGGTCTACCCCGTCTCGGTCCGGGGACACCAGGTCTGCTGGCTCTCGGGCCGGGGACACCAGGTCTTCTCCGGATCTGGCGGGACACCAGGTCTACCCCGGTCCCTGGGACACCAGGTCAACCCCGGCGCCCGGGACACCAGGTCTACCCCGGCGCCCGGGACACCAGGTCTACCCCGGCGCCCGGGACACCAGGTCTACCCCGGAGCCCGGGACACCAGGTCTACCCCGGCGCCCGGGACACCAGGTCTACCCCGGAGCCCCGGACACCAGGTCTACCCCGGCCCCCGGGACACCAGGTCTACCCCGGGCTCTAGGACAACAGGTCTACCCCGCTTCTGGCCGGAGACACCAGGTCTACCCCGTCTTGTGCCGCAGACACCAGGTCTACCCCGTCTCGGGCCGGGGACACCAGGTCTACCCCGTCTCTGGCCGCGGACAGCCGGTCTACCCCGTCTCGGTCCGGGGACACCAGGTCTGCTGGCTCTCGGGCCGGGGACACCAGGTCTTCTCCGGATCTGGCGGGACACCAGGTCTACCCCGGTCCCTGGGACACCAGGTCTACCCCGGCGCCCGGGACACCAGGTCTACCCCGGAGCCCGGGACACCAGGTCTACCCCGGTCCCTGGGACACCAGGTCTACCCCGGCGCCCGGGACACCAGGTCTACCCCGGAGCCCGGGACACCAGGTCTACCCCGGCGCCCGGGACACCAGGTCTACCCCGGAGCCCGGGACACCAGGTCTACCCCGGCGCCCGGGACACCAGGTCTACCCCGGAGCCCCGGACACCAGGTCTACCCCGGCCCCCGGGACACCAGGTCTACCCCGGAGACCCGGACACCAGGTCTACCCCGGCCCCCGGGACACCAGGTCTACCCCGGCCCCCGGGACACCAGGTCTACCCCGGCGCCCGGGACACCAGGTCTACCCCGGAGCCCGGGACACCAGGTCTACCCCGGCGCCCGGGACACCAGGTCTACCCCGGAGACCCGGACACCAGGTCTACCCCGGCCCCCGGGACACCAGGTCTACCCCGGAGACCCGGACACCAGGTCTACCCCGGCCCCCGGGACACCAGGTCTACCCCGGCGCCCGGGACACCAGGTCTACCCCGGAGCCCGGGACACCAGGTCTACCCCGGAGCCCCGGACACCAGGTCTACCCCGGCGCCCGGGACACCAGGTCTACCCCGGAGCCCCGGACACCAGGTCTACCCCGGCGCCCGGGACACCAGGTCTACCCCGGAGCCCCGGACACCAGGTCTACCCCGGCGCCCGGGACACCAGGTCTACCCCGGAGCCCCGGACACCAGGTCTACCCCGGCGCCCGGGACACCAGGTCTACCCCGGAGCCCGGGACACCAGGTCTACCCCGGCGCCCGGGACACCAGGTCTACCCCGGAGCCCCGGACACCAGGTCTACCCCGGCCCCCGGGACACCAGGTCTACCCCGGAGCCCGGGACACCAGGTCTACCCCGGCCCCTGGGACACCAGGTCTACCTCGCGCCGGCGGGACTTAGTCAAATAGCGGCGGGTGCCGGGTAGACCTGTTGTCTCGGCCGGCTGCGGAAGTTCACCAAGGGGTCGCTGTTGTCGGCTGCCTCCGGCTGCCTCATCGTAGGCTGCGGCCTGAGGCGGCGCCCCTTCCCGGTCGATCTCCATCGGTCCTCTTGGAGGCCTCGGCGGCTTGGGACTTATCTGCCCGTATTATGGGAGCGAGGTGACGGGCCGCATCCCCGTAGGTTGGCTGAGGCTGTGCCTACGTTTAAGGCGGAGAGAGGAGCAGCCGCACTCAGGTGGCCGGCAAAGGGAAAAAGCCAGTGTTCCGCCTAGCCGGGGCGAGTCTCCTTGTGGCTCGGCTCCGGCTCCCGTCCCTCCCGGGGAAGTTGGCACAGTGAGAGTGAGGCCGAGAGAGAAGGGCTGAGAAAAGACGGACCGGATCCCCCCGAGAGACCGAGAGAGAAGGGCTGCGAGCGGAGGAGCCGGTTCCCCCGGGAGGCCGAGAGATAGAGAGAGAGAGAGAGAGAGAGAAGGGGCCGGATTCCCCCCGGGATGCCGAGAGAGAAGGGCTGCCGAGCGGAGGGGCCGGATTCCCCCCGGGATGCCGAGAGAGAAGGGCTGCCGAGCGGAGGGGCCCGGTTTCCCCCGGGATGCCGAGAGAGAAGGGCTGCCAGCGGGGAGGGGCCGGTTTCCCCCGGGATGCCGAGAGAGAAGGGCTGCCGAGCGGAGGGGCCGGATCTCCCCCCGGGATGCCGAGAGAGAAGGGCTGCCGAGCGGAGGGGCCGGATCTCCCCCCGGGATGCCGAGAGAGAAGGGCTGCCGAGCGGAGGGGCCGGATCTCCCCCCGGGATGCCGAGAGAGAAGGGCTGCCGAGCGGAGGGGCCGGTTTCCCCCCGGGATGCCGAGAGAGAAGGGCTGCCGAGCGGAGGGGCCGGATCTCCCCCCGGGATGCCGAGAGAGAAGGGCTGCCGAGCGGAGGGGCCGGATCTCCCCCCGGGATGCCGAGAGAGAAGGGCTGTGAAAGGCGATTCGAGAGAGCCGCTTGGCGGGCGAGGCGGCGGCGCCTCGTCCCTTTTGTGCCTGGCCTTAAGCCGGGGCCCACTCGGCGGGCACTGTTTCGGGCCGTCCGCCCGCCTGGTGAAGCTGCGGAGCCGGGGTCGGGGCGCCCCGTCCCCGGGCCGCCTCGTTGAAGCCGTCCCCCTTCCTCGGCCTTAAGCCGGGGACCCGCGTTGGCGGGCGGAGTTTTTCGGAGTTGACGGACCCGGCACCCGACAGAGAGAGAGAGAGAGAGAGAGAGAGAGAGAGTCCGAGAGCCCCCCGGACCTTTCCCGGGCGAGGCGGCGGCGCCTCGTCCACCTCGGTCGCGGGCGCATCGACCGAGCCCCTTGGGCCGGGCGGGCTGGGTTGCCACGCGGGTCCGCGTTTTTTCTTTTTTTTCCGCGGTTTAGGCGCGCCGGTGCGCGGGCAGAG
>NW_027428353.1:102500-105000 GCF_047830755.1 Zonotrichia albicollis | reverse complement strand
CGAAGCCGGGCGGCGGTTTAAAGACTCGGGCGGCTCGGCGCGGCCCGCCGTGGGCCGCGGCGGCGGCGGCGGCGGCGGCGGCGGGTGTTGCCGGGCGGCGGCGCGGCGCCATTGAGGGGTAGGGGAGCAGCTACTCCCCGTAGCTCCTGCGGTGGTGTCCGTGGCCGCCGGCCGCGCTCCCTCCGTCGTCGTCGTCGTCGCCCCCGCCGCGCGCGCGCGCGCGGGGGTAACCGCGCCGCGCCGGGGAGGGGCGCCCTGCCCCCCCCTCTCCGCGGCCCGGCCTCTGCGGAGAGGCCGCGGCGCGCGGTCGGCCGCGGGGGCCGACCCGCCCGCCTCGTCGTAACGGGCGACGCCGGCAGAGAGCGCCCGCTCTCTGCCTTTTCCTCGGCCGCGGGGTGGCGGCCGCCGGGGTCCGCCGCGCTCTCTCCTGGAGCCGCCGCCGTTGCGGCGTCTCGCGGGCGCGGCGCCGCGTCCCGCGCGTCCGGCCCCTATCGCTCTCCCTCGACGGCCTTTCCTCCTCGAAGGCGCGCCGGCGGCGCCGTCCGCCGGCCGTCCCCCCCGCTCGATCGCCCGCCCGCCCGGGGGGCGAGCGCCCGGCGGGCCCTCCGTCGGCGGAGGCCCGCGAGCGCGGGCGACCCCGTGCCGAGCGGCGGCGGCGCCGCTCGACGGGTGTCCCCCTCTTCCCTGCGGGGGACGGTCGGCCGGAGGGCGCCCGCCGCGGCCGGCGGCGGTCCCGTCCCGGGCCCCGCACGTCGCGTCCCCCGTCGCCCTTCTCGGCCGCGCGTGGGCCGAAGGAAGGCGTGCGGGCGGCCGCGGGGGCGCTTCCCCCGCCCGGTCTCCGCGTGAAAACGAGGAGAGCGGGCGTTGCCCCCCGGCTCAGCGCCGTACGCCTTCCGCCGGGCGCGTGCCGAGGCGAAGGGGGCCACGGCGGTGGGAGGCGGCGGCGGCGGTGCCGGGAGCGCGGCCCCGGCGGCGGCGGCGGGGTCTGCCTTCCGGCAGGCCTCGGGCGCTGGCGAACGCCGGCTCGGCTCTCGGTGGCGTCCGCCTCCGGGGCCGGCGGCGGAGCGCGTCCGCCGGACGCCGGCCCGCCCGGCGGGAGCGGTCCCGCCGGGGGGAGGCGCGCCGGCGGCACGGTCGTCGCCGCGCGCCGTCTCGAGCGGGCGAAAGGCCGCTGGGAGAGAGAAAGGGAAGCCGGCCGCGCGGCGGCGCGGCGGCGCGCTCCGCGAGCCCCCGCGGCGGGGGCGGCCGCCGGGGGAGCCGGCGTGCGCGGGGGCCGACGGCCGCGCCCCCGGCCGCGTTGCCGAGCCGTGTGTTGCGTCGTTCCCGTGAAAGCGAGAGCGGGCGGGCCGCCGTGCCCCCCGCGTGCCGGCGCGCGCCGCCCGGCCCTCCGCGCGGAGGCCGGGCCGAGCCCGGGCGCCTGGGCCGCCTCCGAAAGACGGCACGTGAGGTCGGCGTCTCCCCTCGCGGGGGGGGAGGCGGTCGGGGGCGCGGGCTCCCCCGCCCTCTCGGCAGTCCTTCGGAGCGTGGGTTTCTCCCGTTTCTCAGTGTCGTGTGTGCTCGTACGGTCGAAGCCAGGCGCGCGCCCGCGCGTCCTCGGCGCGAGAGACAAAAAGGGGCCGCTCGGCGGCGAGCGGCGCCCGAAAGCCAGACAACTCTTAGCGGTGGATCACTCGGCTCGTGCGTCGATGAAGAACGCAGCTAGCTGCGAGAATTAATGTGAATTGCAGGACACATTGATCATCGACACTTCGAACGCACTTGCGGCCCCGGGTTCCTCCCGGGGCTACGCCTGTCTGAGCGTCGCTTGACGATCAATCGCCGTCCGGGGGCCACCCCGGCGGCGCGGCTGGGGTCGCCTCGCAGGCCCGTTGCCCGCGGCGGGCGGTCCGGCGGCGGCGGTGCGGCGGCGGCGGCGGCGGCGTGCCGCCGGTGCCCGGAGGGAAGGCGGTCGGGCGGTCGGGCGAGGGAAGCGTTTCCCTCGGCGGCCCCGATCCCTTGCCTGCGGCCCGGCGCGCGTCGCCGTCGTCGTCGCGGCCGCCGGTCGACGGCCGTCGCCGCGCAGGGCCTTCGTCCCCCTAAATGCAGACTCGGGGAGCGCTCCGTAGCTCCCCGCTCCCGGAGCGAGCCGCTGGGGCGGAGCTCGTCCTCGCCGGGGCCGCGCGCCGCGGATGCGGCGGCGGCGGCGGCCGGGGGTAGAGCGAGAGACGGCGTCGAAAGCGCCGCCGAGGGCCGAGAGAAAGGCGAGAGAGAGAGAGAGCGAGAGAGAAAGGGCGAGAAAAGGGAGGGCGAGGCGCGGGCCTCGCCCCCGGCCTTCCACCCCGAGCGGGCGGCTGTCTGCGGGTGGGTACCGCGGCGGTACCGTGCCGTGCTGCCGCTCGCGCGCGAGGCGAGAGCGCCGGGGACGGGGGTTCGACCCCCTCCTCCCCTTCGCCCGCCCTCCTCCTCCTCCTCCTCCTCCCGCCGTCCTCCCGGCGCGGTCTCGGGGCGCCGAGGGGCGCCG
>NW_027428353.1:87500-95000 GCF_047830755.1 Zonotrichia albicollis | reverse complement strand
CCGAGGGCCCTGGGTAGACCTGGTGTCCCAGGGCCCGGGGTAGACCTGGTGTCCCGGGGCCCGGGGTAGACCTGGTGTCCCAGGGCCCGGGGTAGACCTGGTGTCCCGTTCCCCGGGGTAGACCTGGTGTCCTGGGACCATGGGTAGACCTGGTGTCCCGTTCCCCGGGGTAGACCTGGTGTCCCGGGCCCCGGGGTAGACCTGGTGTCCCGTTCCCCGGGGTAGACCTGGTGTCAGAGGGCCCCGGGGTAGACCTGTTGTCCCAGGGCCCGGGGTAGACCTGGTGTCCCGGGCGCCAGGGTAGACCTGGTGTCCGAGGGCCCTGGGTAGACCTGGTGTCCGAGGGCCCTGGGTAGACCTGGGGTCCCAGGGCCCGGGGTAGACCTGGTGTCCCGGGCCCCGGGGTAGACCTGGTGTCCCAGGGCCCGGGGTAGACCTGGTGTCCCGTTCCCCGGGGTAGACCTGGTGTCCTGGGACCATGGGTAGACCTGGTGTCCCGTTCCCCGGGGTAGACCTGGTGTCCCGTTCCCCGGGGTAGACCTGGTGTCCCGGGCCCCGGGGTAGACCTGGTGTCCCGTTCCCCGGGGTAGACCTGGTGTCAGAGGGCCCCGGGGTAGACCTGTTGTCCCAGGGCCCGGGGTAGACCTGGTGTCCCGTTCCCCGGGGTAGACCTGGTGTCCGAGGGCCCTGGGTAGACCTGGTGTCCCGTTCCCCGGGGTAGACCTGGTGTCCCGGGCCCCGGGGTAGACCTGGTGTCCCGTTCCCCGGGGTAGACCTGGTGTCAGAGGGCCCCGGGGTAGACCTGTTGTCCCAGGGCCCGGGGTAGACCTGGTGTCCCGGGCGCCAGGGTAGACCTGGTGTCCGAGGGCCCTGGGTAGACCTGGTGTCCGAGGGCCCTGGGTAGACCTGGGGTCCCAGGGCCCGGGGTAGACCTGGTGTCCCGGGGCCCGGGGTAGACCTGGTGTCCCAGGGCCCGGGGTAGACCTGGTGTCCCGTTCCCCGGGGTAGACCTGGTGTCCTGGGACCATGGGTAGACCTGGTGTCCCGTTCCCCGGGGTAGACCTGGTGTCCCGGGCCCCGGGGTAGACCTGGTGTCCCGTTCCCCGGGGTAGACCTGGTGTCAGAGGGCCCCGGGGTAGACCTGGTGTCCCGGGCCCCGGGGTAGACCTGGTGTCCCGTTCCCCGGGGTAGACCTGGTGTCAGAGGGCCCCGGGGTAGACCTGGTGTCAGAGGGCCCCGGGGTAGACCTGTTGTCCCAGGGCCCGGGGTAGACCTGGTGTCCCGTTCCCCGGGGTAGACCTGGTGTCCGAGGGCCCTGGGTAGACCTGGTGTCCCGTTCCCCGGGGTAGACCTGGTGTCCCGTTCCCCGGGGTAGACCTGGTGTCAGAGGGCCCCGGGGTAGACCTGTTGTCCCAGGGCCCGGGGTAGACCTGGTGTCCCGGGCGCCAGGGTAGACCTGGTGTCCGAGGGCCCTGGGTAGACCTGGTGTCCGAGGGCCCTGGGTAGACCTGGTGTCCCAGGGCCCGGGGTAGACCTGGTGTCCCGGGGCCCGGGGTAGACCTGGTGTCCCAGGGCCCGGGGTAGACCTGGTGTCCCGTTCCACGGGGTAGACCTGGTGTCCTGGGACCATGGGTAGACCTGGTGTCCCGTTCCCCGGGGTAGACCTGGTGTCCCGTTCCCCGGGGTAGACCTGGTGTCCCGGGCCCCGGGGTAGACCTGGTGTCCCGTTCCCCGGGGTAGACCTGGTGTCAGAGGGCCCCGGGGTAGACCTGTTGTCCCAGGGCCCGGGGTAGACCTGGTGTCCCGTTCCCCGGGGTAGACCTGGTGTCCGAGGGCCCTGGGTAGACCTGGTGTCCCGTTCCCCGGGGTAGACCTGGTGTCCCGGGCCCCGGGGTAGACCTGGTGTCCCGTTCCCCGGGGTAGACCTGGTGTCAGAGGGCCCCGGGGTAGACCTGTTGTCCCAGGGCCCGGGGTAGACCTGGTGTCCCGGGCGCCAGGGTAGACCTGGTGTCCGAGGGCCCTGGGTAGACCTGGTGTCCGAGGGCCCTGGGTAGACCTGGGGTCCCAGGGCCCGGGGTAGACCTGGTGTCCCGGGCCCCGGGGTAGACCTGGTGTCCCAGGGCCCGGGGTAGACCTGGTGTCCCGTTCCCCGGGGTAGACCTGGTGTCCTGGGACCATGGGTAGACCTGGTGTCCCGTTCCCCGGGGTAGACCTGGTGTCCCGTTCCCCGGGGTAGACCTGGTGTCCCGGGCCCCGGGGTAGACCTGGTGTCCCGTTCCCCGGGGTAGACCTGGTGTCAGAGGGCCCCGGGGTAGACCTGTTGTCCCAGGGCCCGGGGTAGACCTGGTGTCCCGTTCCCCGGGGTAGACCTGGTGTCCGAGGGCCCTGGGTAGACCTGGTGTCCCGTTCCCCGGGGTAGACCTGGTTTCCCGGGCCCCGGGGTAGACCTGGTGTCCCGTTCCCCGGGGTAGACCTGGTGTCAGAGGGCCCCGGGGTAGACCTGTTGTCCCAGGGCCCGGGGTAGACCTGGTGTCCCGGGCGCCAGGGTAGACCTGGTGTCCGAGGGCCCTGGGTAGACCTGGTGTCCGAGGGCCCTGGGTAGACCTGGGGTCCCAGGGCCCGGGGTAGACCTGGTGTCCCGGGGCCCGGGGTAGACCTGGTGTCCCAGGGCCCGGGGTAGACCTGGTGTCCCGTTCCCCGGGGTAGACCTGGTGTCCTGGGACCATGGGTAGACCTGGTGTCCCGTTCCCCGGGGTAGACCTGGTGTCCCGGGCCCCGGGGTAGACCTGGTGTCCCGTTCCCCGGGGTAGACCTGGTGTCAGAGGGCCCCGGGGTAGACCTGGTGTCCCGGGCCCCGGGGTAGACCTGGTGTCCCGTTCCCCGGGGTAGACCTGGTGTCAGAGGGCCCCGGGGTAGACCTGGTGTCAGAGGGCCCCGGGGTAGACCTGTTGTCCCAGGGCCCGGGGTAGACCTGGTGTCCCGTTCCCCGGGGTAGACCTGGTGTCCGAGGGCCCTGGGTAGACCTGGTGTCCCGTTCCCCGGGGTAGACCTGGTGTCCCGTTCCCCGGGGTAGACCTGGTGTCAGAGGGCCCCGGGGTAGACCTGTTGTCCCAGGGCCCGGGGTAGACCTGGTGTCCCGGGCGCCAGGGTAGACCTGGTGTCCGAGGGCCCTGGGTAGACCTGGTGTCCGAGGGCCCTGGGTAGACCTGGTGTCCCAGGGCCCGGGGTAGACCTGGTGTCCCGGGGCCCGGGGTAGACCTGGTGTCCCAGGGCCCGGGGTAGACCTGGTGTCCCGTTCCACGGGGTAGACCTGGTGTCCTGGGACCATGGGTAGACCTGGTGTCCCGTTCCCCGGGGTAGACCTGGTGTCCCGTTCCCCGGGGTAGACCTGGTGTCCCGGGCCCCGGGGTAGACCTGGTGTCCCGTTCCCCGGGGTAGACCTGGTGTCAGAGGGCCCCGGGGTAGACCTGTTGTCCCAGGGCCCGGGGTAGACCTGGTGTCCCGTTCCCCGGGGTAGACCTGGTGTCCGAGGGCCCTGGGTAGACCTGGTGTCCCGTTCCCCGGGGTAGACCTGGTGTCCCGGGCCCCGGGGTAGACCTGGTGTCCCGTTCCCCGGGGTAGACCTGGTGTCAGAGGGCCCCGGGGTAGACCTGTTGTCCCAGGGCCCGGGGTAGACCTGGTGTCCCGTTCCCCGGGGTAGACCTGGTGTCCGAGGGCCCTGGGTAGACCTGGTGTCCCGGGGCCCGGGGTAGACCTGGTGTCCCGTTCCCCGGGGTAGACCTGGTGTCCGAGGGCCCTGGGTAGACCTGGTGTCGCGGGCCCCGGGGTAGACCTGTTGTCCTAGAGCACTGGGTAGACCAGGTGTCGCGGGCCCCGGGGTAGACCTGGTGTCCCAGGGCCCGGGGTAGACCTGGTGTCCCGTTCCCCGGGGTAGACCTGGTGTCCTGGGACCATGGGTAGACCTGGTGTCGCGGGCCCCGGGGTAGACCTGGTGTCCCAGGACCATGGGTAGACCTGGTGTCCCAGGGCCCGGGGTAGACCTGGTGTCCCGTTCCCCGGGGTAGACCTGGTGTCCTGGGACCATGGGTAGACCTGGTGTCCCGGGCCCCGGGGTAGGCCCTGGGACACCAGGTCTACCCCGGGGAACGGGACAGCAGGTCTACCCCGAGTCCCGGGACAACTGGTCTACCCGGCGCTCGAGGACACCGGGTCTACCCCGGCGCCCGGGACACCAGGTCTACCCCGGAGCCCGGGACACCAGGTCTACCCCGGTCCCTGGGACACCAGGTCTACCCGGCGCTCGAGGACACCAGGTCTACCCCGCAGCCCGGGACACCAGGTCTACCCCGGCCCCCGGGACACCAGGTCTACCCCCGAGCCCGGGACACCAGGTCTACCCCGGCCCCTGGGACACCAGGTCTACCCCGGCCCCCGGGACACCAGGTCTACCCCGGCCCCTGGGACACCAGGTCTACCCCGGCGCCTGGGACACCAGGTCTACCCCGGAGCCCGGGACACCAGGTCTACCCCGGTCCCCGGGACACCAGGTCTACCCAGCGCTCTAGGACAACAGGTCTACCCCGGCGCCCGGGACACCAGGTCTACCCAGGGCTCTAGGACAACAGGTCTACCCCGGCGCCCGGGATACCAGGTCTACCCAGGGCTCTAGGACAACAGGTCTACCCCGCTTCTGGCCCCTGGGACACCAGGTCTACCCCGTCTTGTGCCGAAGACACCAGGTCTACCCCGGAGCCCGGGACACCAGGTCTACCCCGGCGCCCGGGACACCAGGTCTACCCCGGAGCCCGGGACACCAGGTCTACCCCGGCCCCTGGGACACCAGGTCTACCCCGGAGCCCGGGACACCAGGTCTACCCCGGAGCCCGGGACACCAGGTCTACCCGGGGCTCTAGGACAACAGGTCTACCCCGCTTCTGGCCGGAGACACCAGGTCTACCCCGTCTTGTGCCGCAGACACCAGGTCTACCCCGTCTCGGGCCGGGGACACCAGGTCTACCCCGTCTCGGTCCGGGGACACCAGGTCTGCTGGCTCTCGGGCCGGGGACACCAGGTCTTCTCCGGATCTGGCGGGACACCAGGTCTACCCCGGTCCCTGGGACACCAGGTCAACCCCGGCGCCCGGGACACCAGGTCTACCCCGGCGCCCGGGACACCAGGTCTACCCCGGCGCCCGGGACACCAGGTCTACCCCGGAGCCCGGGACACCAGGTCTACCCCGGCGCCCGGGACACCAGGTCTACCCCGGAGCCCCGGACACCAGGTCTACCCCGGCCCCCGGGACACCAGGTCTACCCCGGGCTCTAGGACAACAGGTCTACCCCGCTTCTGGCCGGAGACACCAGGTCTACCCCGTCTTGTGCCGCAGACACCAGGTCTACCCCGTCTCGGGCCGGGGACACCAGGTCTACCCCGTCTCTGGCCGCGGACAGCCGGTCTACCCCGTCTCGGTCCGGGGACACCAGGTCTGCTGGCTCTCGGGCCGGGGACACCAGGTCTTCTCCGGATCTGGCGGGACACCAGGTCTACCCCGGTCCCTGGGACACCAGGTCTACCCCGGAGCCCGGGACACCAGGTCTACCCCGGTCCCTGGGACACCAGGTCTACCCCGGTCCCTGGGACACCAGGTCTACCCCGGCGCCCGGGACACCAGGTCTACCCCGGAGCCCGGGACACCAGGTCTACCCCGGCGCCCGGGACACCAGGTCTACCCCGGAGCCCGGGACACCAGGTCTACCCCGGCGCCCGGGACACCAGGTCTACCCCGGAGCCCCGGACACCAGGTCTACCCCGGCCCCCGGGACACCAGGTCTACCCCGGAGACCCGGACACCAGGTCTACCCCGGCCCCCGGGACACCAGGTCTACCCCGGCCCCCGGGACACCAGGTCTACCCCGGCGCCCGGGACACCAGGTCTACCCCGGAGCCCGGGACACCAGGTCTACCCCGGCGCCCGGGACACCAGGTCTACCCCGGAGACCCGGACACCAGGTCTACCCCGGCCCCCGGGACACCAGGTCTACCCCGGCGCCCGGGACACCAGGTCTACCCCGGAGCCCGGGACACCAGGTCTACCCCGGCGCCCGGGACACCAGGTCTACCCCGGAGCCCGGGACACCAGGTCTACCCCGGCGCCCGGGACACCAGGTCTACCCCGGAGCCCCGGACACCAGGTCTACCCCGGCCCCCGGGACACCAGGTCTACCCCGGAGACCCGGACACCAGGTCTACCCCGGCCCCCGGGACACCAGGTCTACCCCGGCGCCCGGGACACCAGGTCTACCCCGGAGCCCGGGACACCAGGTCTACCCCGGAGCCCCGGACACCAGGTCTACCCCGGCCCCCGGGACACCAGGTCTACCCCGGAGACCCGGACACCAGGTCTACCCCGGCCCCCGGGACACCAGGTCTACCCCGGCGCCCGGGACACCAGGTCTACCCCGGAGCCCGGGACACCAGGTCTACCCCGGCGCCCGGGACACCAGGTCTACCCCGGAGCCCCGGACACCAGGTCTACCCCGGCGCCCGGGACACCAGGTCTACCCCGGAGCCCGGGACACCAGGTCTACCCCGGCGCCCGGGACACCAGGTCTACCCCGGAGCCCCGGACACCAGGTCTACCCCGGCCCCCGGGACACCAGGTCTACCCCGGAGCCCGGGACACCAGGTCTACCCCGGCCCCTGGGACACCAGGTCTACCTCGCGCCGGCGGGACTTAGTCAAATAGCGGCGGGTGCCGGGTAGACCTGTTGTCTCGGCCGGCTGCGGAAGTTCACCAAGGGGTCGCTGTTGTCGGCTGCCTCCGGCTGCCTCATCGTAGGCTGCGGCCTGAGGCGGCGCCCCTTCCCGGTCGATCTCCATCGGTCCTCTTGGAGGCCTCGGCGGCTTGGGACTTATCTGCCCGTATTATGGGAGCGAGGTGACGGGCCGCATCCCCGTAGGTTGGCTGAGGCTGTGCCTACGTTTAAGGCGGAGAGGAGCAGCCGCACTCAGGTGGCCGGCAAAGGGAAAAAGCCAGTGTTCCGCCTAGCCGGGGCGAGTCTCCTTGTGGCTCGGCTCCGGCTCCCGTCCCTCCCGGGGAAGTTGGCACAGTGAGAGTGAGGCCGAGAGAGAAGGGCTGAGAAAAGACGGACCGGATCCCCCCGAGAGACCGAGAGAGAAGGGCTGCGAGCGGAGGAGCCGGTTCCCCCGGGAGGCCGAGAGATAGAGAGAGAGAGAGAGAGAGAGAAGGGGCCGGATTCCCCCCGGGATGCCGAGAGAGAAGGGCTGCCGAGCGGAGGGGCCGGATTCCCCCCGGGATGCCGAGAGAGAAGGGCTGCCGAGCGGAGGGGCCCGGTTTCCCCCGGGATGCCGAGAGAGAAGGGCTGCCAGCGGGGAGGGGCCGGTTTCCCCCGGGATGCCGAGAGAGAAGGGCTGCCGAGCGGAGGGGCCGGATCTCCCCCCGGGATGCCGAGAGAGAAGGGCTGCCGAGCGGAGGGGCCG
>NW_027428353.1:80000-82500 GCF_047830755.1 Zonotrichia albicollis | reverse complement strand
GGGTGCCGGGAGGGAGGGGTGCTCGGCACGGCCCCTCCCGGAGGCGCGCCCGTCCCTCCCCTCGCTGCTTCGCCCGTCGAGCGACGGCCGGCCGTCCGGCCGTGGCACCCGTCGGCGGCCGATGTGGAAATGGCGAGGGAGCGGGCGGCGGGGGCGCCTTCGGGGCTCGGAGGAGGCGGCTCCTCCGGCCCTTCCCGCACCGGGGAGCGGGGCTTTGCCGGGCCGGCAGAGTTCCCGCTCTCGGGCCGAGCGGTTCCCCCCCTGGCGCGCCACAGAGGAGAGAAACACGCCGCGCCTCCGGGCGTTCCGGGCCGCCGGCCTTCGGGGCCGGCGCGCGCGCGCGCCGGCGCGGGCGAGGCGCGCTCGGCGGTCGGGCCGCGCGTCCCCGCGCCGGCGGGGCGGTCCGAGCCGCGGCGGTCCTCTCGGGCGCAGCGCCGGGCTACTGAGGGAAACCCCGGGCCCCGAGAAGGACGCCGCGGTGGTGGCGGCAGACGCCGGGCGCGCCCCCGCCGGTGGACGCTCCCCCGAGGGCGGCAGCGGGGGAGGCACCCCGGCGGGGCCATGCAGGTCGTTTCCCTCGCCCCAGGGCCAGGTACCTAGCGCTCCGCGCCTCGGCGGTTTCTCCCTCAGGTTTTTCCCCCCTCGGCGTCGTCAAACGCTGTTGCGGCGGGGGCCGAAAGGGGGCCGGCGAAGCCGGGCGGCGGTTTAAAGACTCGGGCGGCTCGGCGCGGCCCGCCGTGGGCCGCGGCGGCGGCGGCGGCGGCGGCGGCGGGTGTTGCCGGGCGGCGGCGCGGCGCCATTGAGGGGTAGGGGAGCAGCTACTCCCCGTAGCTCCTGCGGTGGTGTCCGTGGCCGCCGGCCGCGCTCCCTCCGTCGTCGTCGTCGTCGCCCCCGCCGCGCGCGCGCGCGCGGGGGTAACCGCGCCGCGCCGGGGAGGGGCGCCCTGCCCCCCCCTCTCCGCGGCCCGGCCTCTGCGGAGAGGCCGCGGCGCGCGGTCGGCCGCGGGGGCCGACCCGCCCGCCTCGTCGTAACGGGCGACGCCGGCAGAGAGCGCCCGCTCTCTGCCTTTTCCTCGGCCGCGGGGTGGCGGCCGCCGGGGTCCGCCGCGCTCTCTCCTGGAGCCGCCGCCGTTGCGGCGTCTCGCGGGCGCGGCGCCGCGTCCCGCGCGTCCGGCCCCTATCGCTCTCCCTCGACGGCCTTTCCTCCTCGAAGGCGCGCCGGCGGCGCCGTCCGCCGGCCGTCCCCCCCGCTCGATCGCCCGCCCGCCCGGGGGGCGAGCGCCCGGCGGGCCCTCCGTCGGCGGAGGCCCGCGAGCGCGGGCGACCCCGTGCCGAGCGGCGGCGGCGCCGCTCGACGGGTGTCCCCCTCTTCCCTGCGGGGGACGGTCGGCCGGAGGGCGCCCGCCGCGGCCGGCGGCGGTCCCGTCCCGGGCCCCGCACGTCGCGTCCCCCGTCGCCCTTCTCGGCCGCGCGTGGGCCGAAGGAAGGCGTGCGGGCGGCCGCGGGGGCGCTTCCCCCGCCCGGTCTCCGCGTGAAAACGAGGAGAGCGGGCGTTGCCCCCCGGCTCAGCGCCGTACGCCTTCCGCCGGGCGCGTGCCGAGGCGAAGGGGGCCACGGCGGTGGGAGGCGGCGGCGGCGGTGCCGGGAGCGCGGCCCCGGCGGCGGCGGCGGGGTCTGCCTTCCGGCAGGCCTCGGGCGCTGGCGAACGCCGGCTCGGCTCTCGGTGGCGTCCGCCTCCGGGGCCGGCGGCGGAGCGCGTCCGCCGGACGCCGGCCCGCCCGGCGGGAGCGGTCCCGCCGGGGGGAGGCGCGCCGGCGGCACGGTCGTCGCCGCGCGCCGTCTCGAGCGGGCGAAAGGCCGCTGGGAGAGAGAAAGGGAAGCCGGCCGCGCGGCGGCGCGGCGGCGCGCTCCGCGAGCCCCCGCGGCGGGGGCGGCCGCCGGGGGAGCCGGCGTGCGCGGGGGCCGACGGCCGCGCCCCCGGCCGCGTTGCCGAGCCGTGTGTTGCGTCGTTCCCGTGAAAGCGAGAGCGGGCGGGCCGCCGTGCCCCCCGCGTGCCGGCGCGCGCCGCCCGGCCCTCCGCGCGGAGGCCGGGCCGAGCCCGGGCGCCTGGGCCGCCTCCGAAAGACGGCACGTGAGGTCGGCGTCTCCCCTCGCGGGGGGGGAGGCGGTCGGGGGCGCGGGCTCCCCCGCCCTCTCGGCAGTCCTTCGGAGCGTGGGTTTCTCCCGTTTCTCAGTGTCGTGTGTGCTCGTACGGTCGAAGCCAGGCGCGCGCCCGCGCGTCCTCGGCGCGAGAGACAAAAAGGGGCCGCTCGGCGGCGAGCGGCGCCCGAAAGCCAGACAACTCTTAGCGGTGGATCACTCGGCTCGTGCGTCGATGAAGAACGCAGCTAGCTGCGAGAATTAATGTGAATTGCAGGACACATTGATCATCGACACTTCGAACGCACTTGCGGCCCCGGGTTCCTCCCGGGGCTACGCCTGTCTGAGCGTCGCTTGACGAT
>NW_027428353.1:62500-72500 GCF_047830755.1 Zonotrichia albicollis | reverse complement strand
GGTAGACCTGGTGTCCCGTTCCCCGGGGTAGACCTGGTGTCAGAGGGCCCCGGGGTAGACCTGTTGTCCCAGGGCCCGGGGTAGACCTGGTGTCCCGGGCGCCAGGGTAGACCTGGTGTCCGAGGGCCCTGGGTAGACCTGGTGTCCGAGGGCCCTGGGTAGACCTGGGGTCCCAGGGCCCGGGGTAGACCTGGTGTCCCGGGCCCCGGGGTAGACCTGGTGTCCCAGGGCCCGGGGTAGACCTGGTGTCCCGTTCCCCGGGGTAGACCTGGTGTCCTGGGACCATGGGTAGACCTGGTGTCCCGTTCCCCGGGGTAGACCTGGTGTCCCGTTCCCCGGGGTAGACCTGGTGTCCCGGGCCCCGGGGTAGACCTGGTGTCCCGTTCCCCGGGGTAGACCTGGTGTCAGAGGGCCCCGGGGTAGACCTGTTGTCCCAGGGCCCGGGGTAGACCTGGTGTCCCGTTCCCCGGGGTAGACCTGGTGTCCGAGGGCCCTGGGTAGACCTGGTGTCCCGTTCCCCGGGGTAGACCTGGTGTCCCGGGCCCCGGGGTAGACCTGGTGTCCCGTTCCCCGGGGTAGACCTGGTGTCAGAGGGCCCCGGGGTAGACCTGTTGTCCCAGGGCCCGGGGTAGACCTGGTGTCCCGGGCGCCAGGGTAGACCTGGTGTCCGAGGGCCCTGGGTAGACCTGGTGTCCGAGGGCCCTGGGTAGACCTGGTGTCCCAGGGCCCGGGGTAGACCTGGTGTCCCGGGGCCCGGGGTAGACCTGGTGTCCCAGGGCCCGGGGTAGACCTGGTGTCCCGTTCCCCGGGGTAGACCTGGTGTCCTGGGACCATGGGTAGACCTGGTGTCCCGTTCCCCGGGGTAGACCTGGTGTCCCGGGCCCCGGGGTAGACCTGGTGTCCCGTTCCCCGGGGTAGACCTGGTGTCAGAGGGCCCCGGGGTAGACCTGTTGTCCCAGGGCCCGGGGTAGACCTGGTGTCCCGGGCGCCAGGGTAGACCTGGTGTCCGAGGGCCCTGGGTAGACCTGGTGTCCGAGGGCCCTGGGTAGACCTGGGGTCCCAGGGCCCGGGGTAGACCTGGTGTCCCGGGCCCCGGGGTAGACCTGGTGTCCCAGGGCCCGGGGTAGACCTGGTGTCCCGTTCCCCGGGGTAGACCTGGTGTCCTGGGACCATGGGTAGACCTGGTGTCCCGTTCCCCGGGGTAGACCTGGTGTCCCGTTCCCCGGGGTAGACCTGGTGTCCCGGGCCCCGGGGTAGACCTGGTGTCCCGTTCCCCGGGGTAGACCTGGTGTCAGAGGGCCCCGGGGTAGACCTGTTGTCCCAGGGCCCGGGGTAGACCTGGTGTCCCGTTCCCCGGGGTAGACCTGGTGTCCGAGGGCCCTGGGTAGACCTGGTGTCCCGTTCCCCGGGGTAGACCTGGTGTCCCGGGCCCCGGGGTAGACCTGGTGTCCCGTTCCCCGGGGTAGACCTGGTGTCAGAGGGCCCCGGGGTAGACCTGTTGTCCCAGGGCCCGGGGTAGACCTGGTGTCCCGGGCGCCAGGGTAGACCTGGTGTCCGAGGGCCCTGGGTAGACCTGGTGTCCGAGGGCCCTGGGTAGACCTGGGGTCCCAGGGCCCGGGGTAGACCTGGTGTCCCGGGGCCCGGGGTAGACCTGGTGTCCCAGGGCCCGGGGTAGACCTGGTGTCCCGTTCCCCGGGGTAGACCTGGTGTCCTGGGACCATGGGTAGACCTGGTGTCCCGTGGCCCCGGGGTAGACCTGTTGTCCCAGGGCCCGGGGTAGACCTGGTGTCAGAGGGCCCCAGGGTAGACCTGGTGTCCGAGGGCCCTGGGTAGACCTGGTGTCCGAGGGCCCTGGGTAGACCTGGGGTCCCAGGGCCCGGGGTAGACCTGGTGTCCCGGGCCCCGGGGTAGACCTGGTGTCCCAGGGCCCGGGGTAGACCTGGTGTCCCGTTCCCCGGGGTAGACCTGGTGTCCTGGGACCATGGGTAGACCTGGTGTCCCGTTCCCCGGGGTAGACCTGGTGTCCCGTTCCCCGGGGTAGACCTGGTGTCCCGGGCCCCGGGGTAGACCTGGTGTCCCGTTCCCCGGGGTAGACCTGGTGTCAGAGGGCCCCGGGGTAGACCTGTTGTCCCAGGGCCCGGGGTAGACCTGGTGTCCCGTTCCCCGGGGTAGACCTGGTGTCCGAGGGCCCTGGGTAGACCTGGTGTCCCGTTCCCCGGGGTAGACCTGGTGTCCCGGGCCCCGGGGTAGACCTGGTGTCCCGTTCCCCGGGGTAGACCTGGTGTCAGAGGGCCCCGGGGTAGACCTGTTGTCCCAGGGCCCGGGGTAGACCTGGTGTCCCGGGCGCCAGGGTAGACCTGGTGTCCGAGGGCCCTGGGTAGACCTGGTGTCCGAGGGCCCTGGGTAGACCTGGTGTCCCAGGGCCCGGGGTAGACCTGGTGTCCCGGGGCCCGGGGTAGACCTGGTGTCCCAGGGCCCGGGGTAGACCTGGTGTCCCGTTCCCCGGGGTAGACCTGGTGTCCTGGGACCATGGGTAGACCTGGTGTCCCGTTCCCCGGGGTAGACCTGGTGTCCCGGGCCCCGGGGTAGACCTGGTGTCCCGTTCCCCGGGGTAGACCTGGTGTCAGAGGGCCCCGGGGTAGACCTGTTGTCCCAGGGCCCGGGGTAGACCTGGTGTCCCGGGCGCCAGGGTAGACCTGGTGTCCGAGGGCCCTGGGTAGACCTGGTGTCCGAGGGCCCTGGGTAGACCTGGGGTCCCAGGGCCCGGGGTAGACCTGGTGTCCCGGGCCCCGGGGTAGACCTGGTGTCCCAGGGCCCGGGGTAGACCTGGTGTCCCGTTCCCCGGGGTAGACCTGGTGTCCTGGGACCATGGGTAGACCTGGTGTCCCGTTCCCCGGGGTAGACCTGGTGTCCCGTTCCCCGGGGTAGACCTGGTGTCCCGGGCCCCGGGGTAGACCTGGTGTCCCGTTCCCCGGGGTAGACCTGGTGTCAGAGGGCCCCGGGGTAGACCTGTTGTCCCAGGGCCCGGGGTAGACCTGGTGTCCCGTTCCCCGGGGTAGACCTGGTGTCCGAGGGCCCTGGGTAGACCTGGTGTCCCGTTCCCCGGGGTAGACCTGGTGTCCCGGGCCCCGGGGTAGACCTGGTGTCCCGTTCCCCGGGGTAGACCTGGTGTCAGAGGGCCCCGGGGTAGACCTGTTGTCCCAGGGCCCGGGGTAGACCTGGTGTCCCGGGCGCCAGGGTAGACCTGGTGTCCGAGGGCCCTGGGTAGACCTGGTGTCCGAGGGCCCTGGGTAGACCTGGGGTCCCAGGGCCCGGGGTAGACCTGGTGTCCCGGGGCCCGGGGTAGACCTGGTGTCCCAGGGCCCGGGGTAGACCTGGTGTCCCGTTCCCCGGGGTAGACCTGGTGTCCTGGGACCATGGGTAGACCTGGTGTCCCGTTCCCCGGGGTAGACCTGGTGTCCCGGGCCCCGGGGTAGACCTGGTGTCCCGTTCCCCGGGGTAGACCTGGTGTCAGAGGGCCCCGGGGTAGACCTGGTGTCCCGGGCCCCGGGGTAGACCTGGTGTCCCGTTCCCCGGGGTAGACCTGGTGTCAGAGGGCCCCGGGGTAGACCTGGTGTCAGAGGGCCCCGGGGTAGACCTGTTGTCCCAGGGCCCGGGGTAGACCTGGTGTCCCGTTCCCCGGGGTAGACCTGGTGTCCGAGGGCCCTGGGTAGACCTGGTGTCCCGTTCCCCGGGGTAGACCTGGTGTCCCGTTCCCCGGGGTAGACCTGGTGTCAGAGGGCCCCGGGGTAGACCTGTTGTCCCAGGGCCCGGGGTAGACCTGGTGTCCCGGGCGCCAGGGTAGACCTGGTGTCCGAGGGCCCTGGGTAGACCTGGTGTCCGAGGGCCCTGGGTAGACCTGGTGTCCCAGGGCCCGGGGTAGACCTGGTGTCCCGGGGCCCGGGGTAGACCTGGTGTCCCAGGGCCCGGGGTAGACCTGGTGTCCCGTTCCACGGGGTAGACCTGGTGTCCTGGGACCATGGGTAGACCTGGTGTCCCGTTCCCCGGGGTAGACCTGGTGTCCCGTTCCCCGGGGTAGACCTGGTGTCCCGGGCCCCGGGGTAGACCTGGTGTCCCGTTCCCCGGGGTAGACCTGGTGTCAGAGGGCCCCGGGGTAGACCTGTTGTCCCAGGGCCCGGGGTAGACCTGGTGTCCCGTTCCCCGGGGTAGACCTGGTGTCCGAGGGCCCTGGGTAGACCTGGTGTCCCGTTCCCCGGGGTAGACCTGGTGTCCCGGGCCCCGGGGTAGACCTGGTGTCCCGTTCCCCGGGGTAGACCTGGTGTCAGAGGGCCCCGGGGTAGACCTGTTGTCCCAGGGCCCGGGGTAGACCTGGTGTCCCGTTCCCCGGGGTAGACCTGGTGTCCGAGGGCCCTGGGTAGACCTGGTGTCCCGGGGCCCGGGGTAGACCTGGTGTCCCGTTCCCCGGGGTAGACCTGGTGTCCGAGGGCCCTGGGTAGACCTGGTGTCGCGGGCCCCGGGGTAGACCTGTTGTCCTAGAGCACTGGGTAGACCAGGTGTCGCGGGCCCCGGGGTAGACCTGGTGTCCCAGGGCCCGGGGTAGACCTGGTGTCCCGTTCCCCGGGGTAGACCTGGTGTCCTGGGACCATGGGTAGACCTGGTGTCGCGGGCCCCGGGGTAGACCTGGTGTCCCAGGACCATGGGTAGACCTGGTGTCCCAGGGCCCGGGGTAGACCTGGTGTCCCGTTCCCCGGGGTAGACCTGGTGTCCTGGGACCATGGGTAGACCTGGTGTCCCGGGCCCCGGGGTAGGCCCTGGGACACCAGGTCTACCCCGGGGAACGGGACAGCAGGTCTACCCCGAGTCCCGGGACAACTGGTCTACCCGGCGCTCGAGGACACCGGGTCTACCCCGGCGCCCGGGACACCAGGTCTACCCCGGAGCCCGGGACACCAGGTCTACCCCGGTCCCTGGGACACCAGGTCTACCCGGCGCTCGAGGACACCAGGTCTACCCCGCAGCCCGGGACACCAGGTCTACCCCGGCCCCCGGGACACCAGGTCTACCCCCGAGCCCGGGACACCAGGTCTACCCCGGCCCCTGGGACACCAGGTCTACCCCGGCCCCCGGGACACCAGGTCTACCCCGGCCCCTGGGACACCAGGTCTACCCCGGCGCCTGGGACACCAGGTCTACCCCGGAGCCCGGGACACCAGGTCTACCCCGGTCCCCGGGACACCAGGTCTACCCAGCGCTCTAGGACAACAGGTCTACCCCGGCGCCCGGGACACCAGGTCTACCCAGGGCTCTAGGACAACAGGTCTACCCCGGCGCCCGGGATACCAGGTCTACCCAGGGCTCTAGGACAACAGGTCTACCCCGCTTCTGGCCCCTGGGACACCAGGTCTACCCCGTCTTGTGCCGAAGACACCAGGTCTACCCCGGAGCCCGGGACACCAGGTCTACCCCGGCGCCCGGGACACCAGGTCTACCCCGGAGCCCGGGACACCAGGTCTACCCCGGCCCCTGGGACACCAGGTCTACCCCGGAGCCCGGGACACCAGGTCTACCCCGGAGCCCGGGACACCAGGTCTACCCGGGGCTCTAGGACAACAGGTCTACCCCGCTTCTGGCCGGAGACACCAGGTCTACCCCGTCTTGTGCCGCAGACACCAGGTCTACCCCGTCTCGGGCCGGGGACACCAGGTCTACCCCGTCTCGGTCCGGGGACACCAGGTCTGCTGGCTCTCGGGCCGGGGACACCAGGTCTTCTCCGGATCTGGCGGGACACCAGGTCTACCCCGGTCCCTGGGACACCAGGTCAACCCCGGCGCCCGGGACACCAGGTCTACCCCGGCGCCCGGGACACCAGGTCTACCCCGGCGCCCGGGACACCAGGTCTACCCCGGAGCCCGGGACACCAGGTCTACCCCGGCGCCCGGGACACCAGGTCTACCCCGGAGCCCCGGACACCAGGTCTACCCCGGCCCCCGGGACACCAGGTCTACCCCGGGCTCTAGGACAACAGGTCTACCCCGCTTCTGGCCGGAGACACCAGGTCTACCCCGTCTTGTGCCGCAGACACCAGGTCTACCCCGTCTCGGGCCGGGGACACCAGGTCTACCCCGTCTCTGGCCGCGGACAGCCGGTCTACCCCGTCTCGGTCCGGGGACACCAGGTCTGCTGGCTCTCGGGCCGGGGACACCAGGTCTTCTCCGGATCTGGCGGGACACCAGGTCTACCCCGGTCCCTGGGACACCAGGTCTACCCCGGAGCCCGGGACACCAGGTCTACCCCGGTCCCTGGGACACCAGGTCTACCCCGGTCCCTGGGACACCAGGTCTACCCCGGCGCCCGGGACACCAGGTCTACCCCGGAGCCCGGGACACCAGGTCTACCCCGGCGCCCGGGACACCAGGTCTACCCCGGAGCCCGGGACACCAGGTCTACCCCGGCGCCCGGGACACCAGGTCTACCCCGGAGCCCCGGACACCAGGTCTACCCCGGCCCCCGGGACACCAGGTCTACCCCGGAGACCCGGACACCAGGTCTACCCCGGCCCCCGGGACACCAGGTCTACCCCGGCCCCCGGGACACCAGGTCTACCCCGGCGCCCGGGACACCAGGTCTACCCCGGAGCCCGGGACACCAGGTCTACCCCGGCGCCCGGGACACCAGGTCTACCCCGGAGACCCGGACACCAGGTCTACCCCGGCCCCCGGGACACCAGGTCTACCCCGGCGCCCGGGACACCAGGTCTACCCCGGAGCCCGGGACACCAGGTCTACCCCGGCGCCCGGGACACCAGGTCTACCCCGGAGCCCGGGACACCAGGTCTACCCCGGCGCCCGGGACACCAGGTCTACCCCGGAGCCCCGGACACCAGGTCTACCCCGGCCCCCGGGACACCAGGTCTACCCCGGAGACCCGGACACCAGGTCTACCCCGGCCCCCGGGACACCAGGTCTACCCCGGCGCCCGGGACACCAGGTCTACCCCGGAGCCCGGGACACCAGGTCTACCCCGGAGCCCCGGACACCAGGTCTACCCCGGCCCCCGGGACACCAGGTCTACCCCGGAGACCCGGACACCAGGTCTACCCCGGCCCCCGGGACACCAGGTCTACCCCGGCGCCCGGGACACCAGGTCTACCCCGGAGCCCGGGACACCAGGTCTACCCCGGCGCCCGGGACACCAGGTCTACCCCGGAGCCCCGGACACCAGGTCTACCCCGGCGCCCGGGACACCAGGTCTACCCCGGAGCCCGGGACACCAGGTCTACCCCGGCGCCCGGGACACCAGGTCTACCCCGGAGCCCCGGACACCAGGTCTACCCCGGCCCCCGGGACACCAGGTCTACCCCGGAGCCCGGGACACCAGGTCTACCCCGGCCCCTGGGACACCAGGTCTACCTCGCGCCGGCGGGACTTAGTCAAATAGCGGCGGGTGCCGGGTAGACCTGTTGTCTCGGCCGGCTGCGGAAGTTCACCAAGGGGTCGCTGTTGTCGGCTGCCTCCGGCTGCCTCATCGTAGGCTGCGGCCTGAGGCGGCGCCCCTTCCCGGTCGATCTCCATCGGTCCTCTTGGAGGCCTCGGCGGCTTGGGACTTATCTGCCCGTATTATGGGAGCGAGGTGACGGGCCGCATCCCCGTAGGTTGGCTGAGGCTGTGCCTACGTTTAAGGCGGAGAGGAGCAGCCGCACTCAGGTGGCCGGCAAAGGGAAAAAGCCAGTGTTCCGCCTAGCCGGGGCGAGTCTCCTTGTGGCTCGGCTCCGGCTCCCGTCCCTCCCGGGGAAGTTGGCACAGTGAGAGTGAGGCCGAGAGAGAAGGGCTGAGAAAAGACGGACCGGATCCCCCCGAGAGACCGAGAGAGAAGGGCTGCGAGCGGAGGAGCCGGTTCCCCCGGGAGGCCGAGAGATAGAGAGAGAGAGAGAGAGAGAGAAGGGGCCGGATTCCCCCCGGGATGCCGAGAGAGAAGGGCTGCCGAGCGGAGGGGCCGGATTCCCCCCGGGATGCCGAGAGAGAAGGGCTGCCGAGCGGAGGGGCCCGGTTTCCCCCGGGATGCCGAGAGAGAAGGGCTGCCAGCGGGGAGGGGCCGGTTTCCCCCGGGATGCCGAGAGAGAAGGGCTGCCGAGCGGAGGGGCCGGATCTCCCCCCGGGATGCCGAGAGAGAAGGGCTGCCGAGCGGAGGGGCCGGATCTCCCCCCGGGATGCCGAGAGAGAAGGGCTGCCGAGCGGAGGGGCCGGATCTCCCCCCGGGATGCCGAGAGAGAAGGGCTGCCGAGCGGAGGGGCCGGTTTCCCCCCGGGATGCCGAGAGAGAAGGGCTGCCGAGCGGAGGGGCCGGATCTCCCCCCGGGATGCCGAGAGAGAAGGGCTGCCGAGCGGAGGGGCCGGATCTCCCCCCGGGATGCCGAGAGAGAAGGGCTGTGAAAGGCGATTCGAGAGAGCCGCTTGGCGGGCGAGGCGGCGGCGCCTCGTCCCTTTTGTGCCTGGCCTTAAGCCGGGGCCCACTCGGCGGGCACTGTTTCGGGCCGTCCGCCCGCCTGGTGAAGCTGCGGAGCCGGGGTCGGGGCGCCCCGTCCCCGGGCCGCCTCGTTGAAGCCGTCCCCCTTCCTCGGCCTTAAGCCGGGGACCCGCGTTGGCGGGCGGAGTTTTTCGGAGTTGACGGACCCGGCACCCGACAGAGAGAGAGAGAGAGAGAGAGAGAGAGAGAGTCCGAGAGCCCCCCGGACCTTTCCCGGGCGAGGCGGCGGCGCCTCGTCCACCTCGGTCGCGGGCGCATCGACCGAGCCCCTTGGGCCGGGCGGGCTGGGTTGCCACGCGGGTCCGCGTTTTTTCTTTTTTTTCCGCGGTTTAGGCGCGCCGGTGCGCGGGCAGAGAGTGGGGGCGCCCGCCCGGCCTCCGCGGATTTTTCTCTGGCGGCCTTAAGCCGCGGCACCGAGGAGCCGTTGCGACGAAGGCGCGCGCGGGCCACGTCGGCGAGAGAGAAGGGAGCGAGCGGGATGTCTGGGGCTCCGTGGGGGAGTGAGACTCGTAACTCGCCCCCGCGGGTGCCTCCGGCGTCCCGGGCCCGCGGCCCCCGTGGCTAGCACGGGTCGCTGCGAACGCCGCCTCCATGTGCCTTTTTGTCGTGCCGTTCCTCCGGCTATTTTTTTTCCGGAAAGGGAAAGCCGGCCGCCGGCGGCGCGCGGTCCGGTGGCACGTATTTCTCGCACGCTCGGCCGGGTTCCCCGGGCCGGAAGGGGAAGCCGAGTCCCCCCGGCCTGGCGGGCCAGCCCAGTCCCAGTCCTGCCGTTGCCTAGCCGAGAAGGGAATCCGTTGGCGCCCGCGGGCGGGCGGGCGGGTGGCGGCACCCCCCGCGCTCCTCCTCTGCCGCGAGCGCTCCGCAGGCGGGGCTGGGCGGCCGTCGCCCCGTTGTCCCAGGACCGTGGCCGTGGGGGGGCCGTCGTCGTCGCCGTCGTCGGCGCGGCTCCTTCCTCGGCCGCACTCGATCGATGAGGCTTTTCGGGTGGCGTCGGAGAGGGCCCCCGGCCGGCCGGCTCTCCTTCCGGGGCTTCTCTGTCGCGGGGAAGTCACGGCGGGGGTGTCCGCTGCTCGGGCAGGGCGGTCTCCTTTTCCAGTTCGCTTCCCGTCGCAGGCGAGGTGTCGCCCCTCCCGCTGCCGGGGAGGGCGGCTTTACCGACCCCAGCTGTGTGACGGCCGCGTGGCCCCGCTAGCCTACAGGTGTCCTTCGAAAACCACGCGAGGTGCCGGTGCCGGCCCCGGTCCGGGTTAGCGCCCCGTGGGTGCCGGCCGCGAGCAGCGCCGGGCGGCGGTGCGGTTGGAGCTGAGCCGCGGGTCATGGATGGCGAGAGAGAAGAGAGGGCGAAAACGACCCGAGAACCGATGGGGCGCGGACGGGGGAGCAGAGCCCGATCCGCGCGCTCCTTTGCCGTTCCGCCGCCTGCTGCAGAGCGAGCCGCCCCGGCCGAAAAGGGGGCCTCGGTGTCCGGGCCGCGCCCG
>NW_027428353.1:42500-50000 GCF_047830755.1 Zonotrichia albicollis | reverse complement strand
CCCAACCCCAACCCTAACCCCTACCCCAACCCCAACCCCAACCCTTACCCTAACCCTAACCCTTACCCCAACCCTTACCCTAACCCTAACCCTAACCCCCGGGTAGACCTGGTGACCGAGGGCCCCGGGGTAGACCCGGTGTCGCGGGCCCCGGGGTAGACCTGGTTTCCCTAACCCCAACCCCAACCCCAACCCCAACCCTAACCCTAACCCTAACCCCAACCCCAACCCCAACCCACACCCTAACCCTAACCCTAACCCCGAGGCAGACCTGGTGTCCCAGGGCCCGGGGTAGACCTGGTGTCAGAGGGCCCCGGGGTAGACCTGGTGTCCCAGGGCCCGGGGTAGACCTGGTGTCCCGTTCCCCGGGGTAGACCTGTTGTCCTAGAGCACTGGGTAGACCAGGTGTCGCGGGCCCCGGGGTAGACCTGGTGTCCCGTTCCCCGGGGTAGACCTGGTGTCAGAGGGCCCCGGGGTAGACCTGGTGTCCGAGGGCCCTGGGTAGACCTGGTGTCGCGGGCCCCGGGGTAGACCTGTTGTCCTAGAGCACTGGGTAGACCAGGTGTCGCGGGCCCCGGGGTAGACCTGGTGTCCCGTTCCCCGGGGTAGACCTGGTGTCAGAGGGCCCCGGGGTAGACCTGGTGTCCCAGGGCCCGGGGTAGACCTGGTGTCCCGGGGCCCGGGGTAGACCTGGTGTCCCGTTCCCCGGGGTAGACCTGGTGTCAGAGGGCCCCGGGGTAGACCTGTTGTCCCAGGGCCCGGGGTAGACCTGGTGTCAGAGGGCCCCAGGGTAGACCTGGTGTCCGAGGGCCCTGGGTAGACCTGGTGTCCGAGGGCCCTGGGTAGACCTGGGGTCCCAGGGCCCGGGGTAGACCTGGTGTCCCGGGCCCCGGGGTAGACCTGGTGTCCCAGGGCCCGGGGTAGACCTGGTGTCCCGTTCCCCGGGGTAGACCTGGTGTCCTGGGACCATGGGTAGACCTGGTGTCCCGTTCCCCGGGGTAGACCTGGTGTCCCGTTCCCCGGGGTAGACCTGGTGTCCCGGGCCCCGGGGTAGACCTGGTGTCCCGTTCCCCGGGGTAGACCTGGTGTCAGAGGGCCCCGGGGTAGACCTGTTGTCCCAGGGCCCGGGGTAGACCTGGTGTCCCGTTCCCCGGGGTAGACCTGGTGTCCGAGGGCCCTGGGTAGACCTGGTGTCCCGTTCCCCGGGGTAGACCTGGTGTCCCGGGCCCCGGGGTAGACCTGGTGTCCCGTTCCCCGGGGTAGACCTGGTGTCAGAGGGCCCCGGGGTAGACCTGTTGTCCCAGGGCCCGGGGTAGACCTGGTGTCCCGGGCGCCAGGGTAGACCTGGTGTCCGAGGGCCCTGGGTAGACCTGGTGTCCGAGGGCCCTGGGTAGACCTGGTGTCCCAGGGCCCGGGGTAGACCTGGTGTCCCGGGGCCCGGGGTAGACCTGGTGTCCCAGGGCCCGGGGTAGACCTGGTGTCCCGTTCCCCGGGGTAGACCTGGTGTCCTGGGACCATGGGTAGACCTGGTGTCCCGTTCCCCGGGGTAGACCTGGTGTCCCGGGCCCCGGGGTAGACCTGGTGTCCCGTTCCCCGGGGTAGACCTGGTGTCAGAGGGCCCCGGGGTAGACCTGTTGTCCCAGGGCCCGGGGTAGACCTGGTGTCCCGGGCGCCAGGGTAGACCTGGTGTCCGAGGGCCCTGGGTAGACCTGGTGTCCGAGGGCCCTGGGTAGACCTGGGGTCCCAGGGCCCGGGGTAGACCTGGTGTCCCGGGCCCCGGGGTAGACCTGGTGTCCCAGGGCCCGGGGTAGACCTGGTGTCCCGTTCCCCGGGGTAGACCTGGTGTCCTGGGACCATGGGTAGACCTGGTGTCCCGTTCCCCGGGGTAGACCTGGTGTCCCGTTCCCCGGGGTAGACCTGGTGTCCCGGGCCCCGGGGTAGACCTGGTGTCCCGTTCCCCGGGGTAGACCTGGTGTCAGAGGGCCCCGGGGTAGACCTGTTGTCCCAGGGCCCGGGGTAGACCTGGTGTCCCGTTCCCCGGGGTAGACCTGGTGTCCGAGGGCCCTGGGTAGACCTGGTGTCCCGTTCCCCGGGGTAGACCTGGTGTCCCGGGCCCCGGGGTAGACCTGGTGTCCCGTTCCCCGGGGTAGACCTGGTGTCAGAGGGCCCCGGGGTAGACCTGTTGTCCCAGGGCCCGGGGTAGACCTGGTGTCCCGGGCGCCAGGGTAGACCTGGTGTCCGAGGGCCCTGGGTAGACCTGGTGTCCGAGGGCCCTGGGTAGACCTGGGGTCCCAGGGCCCGGGGTAGACCTGGTGTCCCGGGGCCCGGGGTAGACCTGGTGTCCCAGGGCCCGGGGTAGACCTGGTGTCCCGTTCCCCGGGGTAGACCTGGTGTCCTGGGACCATGGGTAGACCTGGTGTCCCGTTCCCCGGGGTAGACCTGGTGTCCCGGGCCCCGGGGTAGACCTGGTGTCCCGTTCCCCGGGGTAGACCTGGTGTCAGAGGGCCCCGGGGTAGACCTGGTGTCCCGGGCCCCGGGGTAGACCTGGTGTCCCGTTCCCCGGGGTAGACCTGGTGTCAGAGGGCCCCGGGGTAGACCTGGTGTCAGAGGGCCCCGGGGTAGACCTGTTGTCCCAGGGCCCGGGGTAGACCTGGTGTCCCGTTCCCCGGGGTAGACCTGGTGTCCGAGGGCCCTGGGTAGACCTGGTGTCCCGTTCCCCGGGGTAGACCTGGTGTCCCGTTCCCCGGGGTAGACCTGGTGTCAGAGGGCCCCGGGGTAGACCTGTTGTCCCAGGGCCCGGGGTAGACCTGGTGTCCCGGGCGCCAGGGTAGACCTGGTGTCCGAGGGCCCTGGGTAGACCTGGTGTCCGAGGGCCCTGGGTAGACCTGGTGTCCCAGGGCCCGGGGTAGACCTGGTGTCCCGGGGCCCGGGGTAGACCTGGTGTCCCAGGGCCCGGGGTAGACCTGGTGTCCCGTTCCACGGGGTAGACCTGGTGTCCTGGGACCATGGGTAGACCTGGTGTCCCGTTCCCCGGGGTAGACCTGGTGTCCCGTTCCCCGGGGTAGACCTGGTGTCCCGGGCCCCGGGGTAGACCTGGTGTCCCGTTCCCCGGGGTAGACCTGGTGTCAGAGGGCCCCGGGGTAGACCTGTTGTCCCAGGGCCCGGGGTAGACCTGGTGTCCCGTTCCCCGGGGTAGACCTGGTGTCCGAGGGCCCTGGGTAGACCTGGTGTCCCGTTCCCCGGGGTAGACCTGGTGTCCCGGGCCCCGGGGTAGACCTGGTGTCCCGTTCCCCGGGGTAGACCTGGTGTCAGAGGGCCCCGGGGTAGACCTGTTGTCCCAGGGCCCGGGGTAGACCTGGTGTCCCGTTCCCCGGGGTAGACCTGGTGTCCGAGGGCCCTGGGTAGACCTGGTGTCCCGGGGCCCGGGGTAGACCTGGTGTCCCGTTCCCCGGGGTAGACCTGGTGTCCGAGGGCCCTGGGTAGACCTGGTGTCGCGGGCCCCGGGGTAGACCTGTTGTCCTAGAGCACTGGGTAGACCAGGTGTCGCGGGCCCCGGGGTAGACCTGGTGTCCCAGGGCCCGGGGTAGACCTGGTGTCCCGTTCCCCGGGGTAGACCTGGTGTCCTGGGACCATGGGTAGACCTGGTGTCGCGGGCCCCGGGGTAGACCTGGTGTCCCAGGACCATGGGTAGACCTGGTGTCCCAGGGCCCGGGGTAGACCTGGTGTCCCGTTCCCCGGGGTAGACCTGGTGTCCTGGGACCATGGGTAGACCTGGTGTCCCGGGCCCCGGGGTAGGCCCTGGGACACCAGGTCTACCCCGGGGAACGGGACAGCAGGTCTACCCCGAGTCCCGGGACAACTGGTCTACCCGGCGCTCGAGGACACCGGGTCTACCCCGGCGCCCGGGACACCAGGTCTACCCCGGAGCCCGGGACACCAGGTCTACCCCGGTCCCTGGGACACCAGGTCTACCCGGCGCTCGAGGACACCAGGTCTACCCCGCAGCCCGGGACACCAGGTCTACCCCGGCCCCCGGGACACCAGGTCTACCCCCGAGCCCGGGACACCAGGTCTACCCCGGCCCCTGGGACACCAGGTCTACCCCGGCCCCCGGGACACCAGGTCTACCCCGGCCCCTGGGACACCAGGTCTACCCCGGCGCCTGGGACACCAGGTCTACCCCGGAGCCCGGGACACCAGGTCTACCCCGGTCCCCGGGACACCAGGTCTACCCAGCGCTCTAGGACAACAGGTCTACCCCGGCGCCCGGGACACCAGGTCTACCCAGGGCTCTAGGACAACAGGTCTACCCCGGCGCCCGGGATACCAGGTCTACCCAGGGCTCTAGGACAACAGGTCTACCCCGCTTCTGGCCCCTGGGACACCAGGTCTACCCCGTCTTGTGCCGAAGACACCAGGTCTACCCCGGAGCCCGGGACACCAGGTCTACCCCGGCGCCCGGGACACCAGGTCTACCCCGGAGCCCGGGACACCAGGTCTACCCCGGCCCCTGGGACACCAGGTCTACCCCGGAGCCCGGGACACCAGGTCTACCCCGGAGCCCGGGACACCAGGTCTACCCGGGGCTCTAGGACAACAGGTCTACCCCGCTTCTGGCCGGAGACACCAGGTCTACCCCGTCTTGTGCCGCAGACACCAGGTCTACCCCGTCTCGGGCCGGGGACACCAGGTCTACCCCGTCTCGGTCCGGGGACACCAGGTCTGCTGGCTCTCGGGCCGGGGACACCAGGTCTTCTCCGGATCTGGCGGGACACCAGGTCTACCCCGGTCCCTGGGACACCAGGTCAACCCCGGCGCCCGGGACACCAGGTCTACCCCGGCGCCCGGGACACCAGGTCTACCCCGGCGCCCGGGACACCAGGTCTACCCCGGAGCCCGGGACACCAGGTCTACCCCGGCGCCCGGGACACCAGGTCTACCCCGGAGCCCCGGACACCAGGTCTACCCCGGCCCCCGGGACACCAGGTCTACCCCGGGCTCTAGGACAACAGGTCTACCCCGCTTCTGGCCGGAGACACCAGGTCTACCCCGTCTTGTGCCGCAGACACCAGGTCTACCCCGTCTCGGGCCGGGGACACCAGGTCTACCCCGTCTCTGGCCGCGGACAGCCGGTCTACCCCGTCTCGGTCCGGGGACACCAGGTCTGCTGGCTCTCGGGCCGGGGACACCAGGTCTTCTCCGGATCTGGCGGGACACCAGGTCTACCCCGGTCCCTGGGACACCAGGTCTACCCCGGAGCCCGGGACACCAGGTCTACCCCGGTCCCTGGGACACCAGGTCTACCCCGGTCCCTGGGACACCAGGTCTACCCCGGCGCCCGGGACACCAGGTCTACCCCGGAGCCCGGGACACCAGGTCTACCCCGGCGCCCGGGACACCAGGTCTACCCCGGAGCCCGGGACACCAGGTCTACCCCGGCGCCCGGGACACCAGGTCTACCCCGGAGCCCCGGACACCAGGTCTACCCCGGCCCCCGGGACACCAGGTCTACCCCGGAGACCCGGACACCAGGTCTACCCCGGCCCCCGGGACACCAGGTCTACCCCGGCCCCCGGGACACCAGGTCTACCCCGGCGCCCGGGACACCAGGTCTACCCCGGAGCCCGGGACACCAGGTCTACCCCGGCGCCCGGGACACCAGGTCTACCCCGGAGACCCGGACACCAGGTCTACCCCGGCCCCCGGGACACCAGGTCTACCCCGGCGCCCGGGACACCAGGTCTACCCCGGAGCCCGGGACACCAGGTCTACCCCGGCGCCCGGGACACCAGGTCTACCCCGGAGCCCGGGACACCAGGTCTACCCCGGCGCCCGGGACACCAGGTCTACCCCGGAGCCCCGGACACCAGGTCTACCCCGGCCCCCGGGACACCAGGTCTACCCCGGAGACCCGGACACCAGGTCTACCCCGGCCCCCGGGACACCAGGTCTACCCCGGCGCCCGGGACACCAGGTCTACCCCGGAGCCCGGGACACCAGGTCTACCCCGGAGCCCCGGACACCAGGTCTACCCCGGCCCCCGGGACACCAGGTCTACCCCGGAGACCCGGACACCAGGTCTACCCCGGCCCCCGGGACACCAGGTCTACCCCGGCGCCCGGGACACCAGGTCTACCCCGGAGCCCGGGACACCAGGTCTACCCCGGCGCCCGGGACACCAGGTCTACCCCGGAGCCCCGGACACCAGGTCTACCCCGGCGCCCGGGACACCAGGTCTACCCCGGAGCCCGGGACACCAGGTCTACCCCGGCGCCCGGGACACCAGGTCTACCCCGGAGCCCCGGACACCAGGTCTACCCCGGCCCCCGGGACACCAGGTCTACCCCGGAGCCCGGGACACCAGGTCTACCCCGGCCCCTGGGACACCAGGTCTACCTCGCGCCGGCGGGACTTAGTCAAATAGCGGCGGGTGCCGGGTAGACCTGTTGTCTCGGCCGGCTGCGGAAGTTCACCAAGGGGTCGCTGTTGTCGGCTGCCTCCGGCTGCCTCATCGTAGGCTGCGGCCTGAGGCGGCGCCCCTTCCCGGTCGATCTCCATCGGTCCTCTTGGAGGCCTCGGCGGCTTGGGACTTATCTGCCCGTATTATGGGAGCGAGGTGACGGGCCGCATCCCCGTAGGTTGGCTGAGGCTGTGCCTACGTTTAAGGCGGAGAGGAGCAGCCGCACTCAGGTGGCCGGCAAAGGGAAAAAGCCAGTGTTCCGCCTAGCCGGGGCGAGTCTCCTTGTGGCTCGGCTCCGGCTCCCGTCCCTCCCGGGGAAGTTGGCACAGTGAGAGTGAGGCCGAGAGAGAAGGGCTGAGAAAAGACGGACCGGATCCCCCCGAGAGA
Source organism: Zonotrichia albicollis (assembly GCF_047830755.1). Lineage (NCBI taxonomy): Eukaryota > Metazoa > Chordata > Aves > Passeriformes > Passerellidae > Zonotrichia > Zonotrichia albicollis. The sequence goes on along the minus strand of NW_027428353.1, from coordinate 43,153 downwards.
CCGAGAGAGAAGGGCTGCGAGCGGAGGAGCCGGTTCCCCCGGGAGGCCGAGAGATAGAGAGAGAGAGAGAGAGAGAGAAGGGGCCGGATTCCCCCCGGGATGCCGAGAGAGAAGGGCTGCCGAGCGGAGGGGCCGGATTCCCCCCGGGATGCCGAGAGAGAAGGGCTGCCGAGCGGAGGGGCCCGGTTTCCCCCGGGATGCCGAGAGAGAAGGGCTGCCAGCGGGGAGGGGCCGGTTTCCCCCGGGATGCCGAGAGAGAAGGGCTGCCGAGCGGAGGGGCCGGATCTCCCCCCGGGATGCCGAGAGAGAAGGGCTGCCGAGCGGAGGGGCCGGATCTCCCCCCGGGATGCCGAGAGAGAAGGGCTGCCGAGCGGAGGGGCCGGATCTCCCCCCGGGATGCCGAGAGAGAAGGGCTGCCGAGCGGAGGGGCCGGTTTCCCCCCGGGATGCCGAGAGAGAAGGGCTGCCGAGCGGAGGGGCCGGATCTCCCCCCGGGATGCCGAGAGAGAAGGGCTGCCGAGCGGAGGGGCCGGATCTCCCCCCGGGATGCCGAGAGAGAAGGGCTGTGAAAGGCGATTCGAGAGAGCCGCTTGGCGGGCGAGGCGGCGGCGCCTCGTCCCTTTTGTGCCTGGCCTTAAGCCGGGGCCCACTCGG
>NW_027428353.1:35000-37500 GCF_047830755.1 Zonotrichia albicollis | reverse complement strand
GGGCCGGCGCGCGCGCGCGCCGGCGCGGGCGAGGCGCGCTCGGCGGTCGGGCCGCGCGTCCCCGCGCCGGCGGGGCGGTCCGAGCCGCGGCGGTCCTCTCGGGCGCAGCGCCGGGCTACTGAGGGAAACCCCGGGCCCCGAGAAGGACGCCGCGGTGGTGGCGGCAGACGCCGGGCGCGCCCCCGCCGGTGGACGCTCCCCCGAGGGCGGCAGCGGGGGAGGCACCCCGGCGGGGCCATGCAGGTCGTTTCCCTCGCCCCAGGGCCAGGTACCTAGCGCTCCGCGCCTCGGCGGTTTCTCCCTCAGGTTTTTCCCCCCTCGGCGTCGTCAAACGCTGTTGCGGCGGGGGCCGAAAGGGGGCCGGCGAAGCCGGGCGGCGGTTTAAAGACTCGGGCGGCTCGGCGCGGCCCGCCGTGGGCCGCGGCGGCGGCGGCGGCGGCGGCGGCGGGTGTTGCCGGGCGGCGGCGCGGCGCCATTGAGGGGTAGGGGAGCAGCTACTCCCCGTAGCTCCTGCGGTGGTGTCCGTGGCCGCCGGCCGCGCTCCCTCCGTCGTCGTCGTCGTCGCCCCCGCCGCGCGCGCGCGCGCGGGGGTAACCGCGCCGCGCCGGGGAGGGGCGCCCTGCCCCCCCCTCTCCGCGGCCCGGCCTCTGCGGAGAGGCCGCGGCGCGCGGTCGGCCGCGGGGGCCGACCCGCCCGCCTCGTCGTAACGGGCGACGCCGGCAGAGAGCGCCCGCTCTCTGCCTTTTCCTCGGCCGCGGGGTGGCGGCCGCCGGGGTCCGCCGCGCTCTCTCCTGGAGCCGCCGCCGTTGCGGCGTCTCGCGGGCGCGGCGCCGCGTCCCGCGCGTCCGGCCCCTATCGCTCTCCCTCGACGGCCTTTCCTCCTCGAAGGCGCGCCGGCGGCGCCGTCCGCCGGCCGTCCCCCCCGCTCGATCGCCCGCCCGCCCGGGGGGCGAGCGCCCGGCGGGCCCTCCGTCGGCGGAGGCCCGCGAGCGCGGGCGACCCCGTGCCGAGCGGCGGCGGCGCCGCTCGACGGGTGTCCCCCTCTTCCCTGCGGGGGACGGTCGGCCGGAGGGCGCCCGCCGCGGCCGGCGGCGGTCCCGTCCCGGGCCCCGCACGTCGCGTCCCCCGTCGCCCTTCTCGGCCGCGCGTGGGCCGAAGGAAGGCGTGCGGGCGGCCGCGGGGGCGCTTCCCCCGCCCGGTCTCCGCGTGAAAACGAGGAGAGCGGGCGTTGCCCCCCGGCTCAGCGCCGTACGCCTTCCGCCGGGCGCGTGCCGAGGCGAAGGGGGCCACGGCGGTGGGAGGCGGCGGCGGCGGTGCCGGGAGCGCGGCCCCGGCGGCGGCGGCGGGGTCTGCCTTCCGGCAGGCCTCGGGCGCTGGCGAACGCCGGCTCGGCTCTCGGTGGCGTCCGCCTCCGGGGCCGGCGGCGGAGCGCGTCCGCCGGACGCCGGCCCGCCCGGCGGGAGCGGTCCCGCCGGGGGGAGGCGCGCCGGCGGCACGGTCGTCGCCGCGCGCCGTCTCGAGCGGGCGAAAGGCCGCTGGGAGAGAGAAAGGGAAGCCGGCCGCGCGGCGGCGCGGCGGCGCGCTCCGCGAGCCCCCGCGGCGGGGGCGGCCGCCGGGGGAGCCGGCGTGCGCGGGGGCCGACGGCCGCGCCCCCGGCCGCGTTGCCGAGCCGTGTGTTGCGTCGTTCCCGTGAAAGCGAGAGCGGGCGGGCCGCCGTGCCCCCCGCGTGCCGGCGCGCGCCGCCCGGCCCTCCGCGCGGAGGCCGGGCCGAGCCCGGGCGCCTGGGCCGCCTCCGAAAGACGGCACGTGAGGTCGGCGTCTCCCCTCGCGGGGGGGGAGGCGGTCGGGGGCGCGGGCTCCCCCGCCCTCTCGGCAGTCCTTCGGAGCGTGGGTTTCTCCCGTTTCTCAGTGTCGTGTGTGCTCGTACGGTCGAAGCCAGGCGCGCGCCCGCGCGTCCTCGGCGCGAGAGACAAAAAGGGGCCGCTCGGCGGCGAGCGGCGCCCGAAAGCCAGACAACTCTTAGCGGTGGATCACTCGGCTCGTGCGTCGATGAAGAACGCAGCTAGCTGCGAGAATTAATGTGAATTGCAGGACACATTGATCATCGACACTTCGAACGCACTTGCGGCCCCGGGTTCCTCCCGGGGCTACGCCTGTCTGAGCGTCGCTTGACGATCAATCGCCGTCCGGGGGCCACCCCGGCGGCGCGGCTGGGGTCGCCTCGCAGGCCCGTTGCCCGCGGCGGGCGGTCCGGCGGCGGCGGTGCGGCGGCGGCGGCGGCGGCGTGCCGCCGGTGCCCGGAGGGAAGGCGGTCGGGCGGTCGGGCGAGGGAAGCGTTTCCCTCGGCGGCCCCGATCCCTTGCCTGCGGCCCGGCGCGCGTCGCCGTCGTCGTCGCGGCCGCCGGTCGACGGCCGTCGCCGCGCAGGGCCTTCGTCCCCCTAAATGCAGACTCGGGGAGCGCTCCGTAGCTCCCCGCTCCCGGAGCGAGCCGCTGGGGCG
>NW_027428353.1:20000-27500 GCF_047830755.1 Zonotrichia albicollis | reverse complement strand
CGTTCCCCGGGGTAGACCTGGTGTCCCGGGCCCCGGGGTAGACCTGGTGTCCCGTTCCCCGGGGTAGACCTGGTGTCAGAGGGCCCCGGGGTAGACCTGTTGTCCCAGGGCCCGGGGTAGACCTGGTGTCCCGTTCCCCGGGGTAGACCTGGTGTCCGAGGGCCCTGGGTAGACCTGGTGTCCCGTTCCCCGGGGTAGACCTGGTGTCCCGGGCCCCGGGGTAGACCTGGTGTCCCGTTCCCCGGGGTAGACCTGGTGTCAGAGGGCCCCGGGGTAGACCTGTTGTCCCAGGGCCCGGGGTAGACCTGGTGTCCCGGGCGCCAGGGTAGACCTGGTGTCCGAGGGCCCTGGGTAGACCTGGTGTCCGAGGGCCCTGGGTAGACCTGGTGTCCCAGGGCCCGGGGTAGACCTGGTGTCCCGGGGCCCGGGGTAGACCTGGTGTCCCAGGGCCCGGGGTAGACCTGGTGTCCCGTTCCCCGGGGTAGACCTGGTGTCCTGGGACCATGGGTAGACCTGGTGTCCCGTTCCCCGGGGTAGACCTGGTGTCCCGGGCCCCGGGGTAGACCTGGTGTCCCGTTCCCCGGGGTAGACCTGGTGTCAGAGGGCCCCGGGGTAGACCTGTTGTCCCAGGGCCCGGGGTAGACCTGGTGTCCCGGGCGCCAGGGTAGACCTGGTGTCCGAGGGCCCTGGGTAGACCTGGTGTCCGAGGGCCCTGGGTAGACCTGGGGTCCCAGGGCCCGGGGTAGACCTGGTGTCCCGGGCCCCGGGGTAGACCTGGTGTCCCAGGGCCCGGGGTAGACCTGGTGTCCCGTTCCCCGGGGTAGACCTGGTGTCCTGGGACCATGGGTAGACCTGGTGTCCCGTTCCCCGGGGTAGACCTGGTGTCCCGTTCCCCGGGGTAGACCTGGTGTCCCGGGCCCCGGGGTAGACCTGGTGTCCCGTTCCCCGGGGTAGACCTGGTGTCAGAGGGCCCCGGGGTAGACCTGTTGTCCCAGGGCCCGGGGTAGACCTGGTGTCCCGTTCCCCGGGGTAGACCTGGTGTCCGAGGGCCCTGGGTAGACCTGGTGTCCCGTTCCCCGGGGTAGACCTGGTGTCCCGGGCCCCGGGGTAGACCTGGTGTCCCGTTCCCCGGGGTAGACCTGGTGTCAGAGGGCCCCGGGGTAGACCTGTTGTCCCAGGGCCCGGGGTAGACCTGGTGTCCCGGGCGCCAGGGTAGACCTGGTGTCCGAGGGCCCTGGGTAGACCTGGTGTCCGAGGGCCCTGGGTAGACCTGGGGTCCCAGGGCCCGGGGTAGACCTGGTGTCCCGGGGCCCGGGGTAGACCTGGTGTCCCAGGGCCCGGGGTAGACCTGGTGTCCCGTTCCCCGGGGTAGACCTGGTGTCCTGGGACCATGGGTAGACCTGGTGTCCCGTTCCCCGGGGTAGACCTGGTGTCCCGGGCCCCGGGGTAGACCTGGTGTCCCGTTCCCCGGGGTAGACCTGGTGTCAGAGGGCCCCGGGGTAGACCTGGTGTCCCGGGCCCCGGGGTAGACCTGGTGTCCCGTTCCCCGGGGTAGACCTGGTGTCAGAGGGCCCCGGGGTAGACCTGGTGTCAGAGGGCCCCGGGGTAGACCTGTTGTCCCAGGGCCCGGGGTAGACCTGGTGTCCCGTTCCCCGGGGTAGACCTGGTGTCCGAGGGCCCTGGGTAGACCTGGTGTCCCGTTCCCCGGGGTAGACCTGGTGTCCCGTTCCCCGGGGTAGACCTGGTGTCAGAGGGCCCCGGGGTAGACCTGTTGTCCCAGGGCCCGGGGTAGACCTGGTGTCCCGGGCGCCAGGGTAGACCTGGTGTCCGAGGGCCCTGGGTAGACCTGGTGTCCGAGGGCCCTGGGTAGACCTGGTGTCCCAGGGCCCGGGGTAGACCTGGTGTCCCGGGGCCCGGGGTAGACCTGGTGTCCCAGGGCCCGGGGTAGACCTGGTGTCCCGTTCCACGGGGTAGACCTGGTGTCCTGGGACCATGGGTAGACCTGGTGTCCCGTTCCCCGGGGTAGACCTGGTGTCCCGTTCCCCGGGGTAGACCTGGTGTCCCGGGCCCCGGGGTAGACCTGGTGTCCCGTTCCCCGGGGTAGACCTGGTGTCAGAGGGCCCCGGGGTAGACCTGTTGTCCCAGGGCCCGGGGTAGACCTGGTGTCCCGTTCCCCGGGGTAGACCTGGTGTCCGAGGGCCCTGGGTAGACCTGGTGTCCCGTTCCCCGGGGTAGACCTGGTGTCCCGGGCCCCGGGGTAGACCTGGTGTCCCGTTCCCCGGGGTAGACCTGGTGTCAGAGGGCCCCGGGGTAGACCTGTTGTCCCAGGGCCCGGGGTAGACCTGGTGTCCCGTTCCCCGGGGTAGACCTGGTGTCCGAGGGCCCTGGGTAGACCTGGTGTCCCGGGGCCCGGGGTAGACCTGGTGTCCCGTTCCCCGGGGTAGACCTGGTGTCCGAGGGCCCTGGGTAGACCTGGTGTCGCGGGCCCCGGGGTAGACCTGTTGTCCTAGAGCACTGGGTAGACCAGGTGTCGCGGGCCCCGGGGTAGACCTGGTGTCCCAGGGCCCGGGGTAGACCTGGTGTCCCGTTCCCCGGGGTAGACCTGGTGTCCTGGGACCATGGGTAGACCTGGTGTCGCGGGCCCCGGGGTAGACCTGGTGTCCCAGGACCATGGGTAGACCTGGTGTCCCAGGGCCCGGGGTAGACCTGGTGTCCCGTTCCCCGGGGTAGACCTGGTGTCCTGGGACCATGGGTAGACCTGGTGTCCCGGGCCCCGGGGTAGGCCCTGGGACACCAGGTCTACCCCGGGGAACGGGACAGCAGGTCTACCCCGAGTCCCGGGACAACTGGTCTACCCGGCGCTCGAGGACACCGGGTCTACCCCGGCGCCCGGGACACCAGGTCTACCCCGGAGCCCGGGACACCAGGTCTACCCCGGTCCCTGGGACACCAGGTCTACCCGGCGCTCGAGGACACCAGGTCTACCCCGCAGCCCGGGACACCAGGTCTACCCCGGCCCCCGGGACACCAGGTCTACCCCCGAGCCCGGGACACCAGGTCTACCCCGGCCCCTGGGACACCAGGTCTACCCCGGCCCCCGGGACACCAGGTCTACCCCGGCCCCTGGGACACCAGGTCTACCCCGGCGCCTGGGACACCAGGTCTACCCCGGAGCCCGGGACACCAGGTCTACCCCGGTCCCCGGGACACCAGGTCTACCCAGCGCTCTAGGACAACAGGTCTACCCCGGCGCCCGGGACACCAGGTCTACCCAGGGCTCTAGGACAACAGGTCTACCCCGGCGCCCGGGATACCAGGTCTACCCAGGGCTCTAGGACAACAGGTCTACCCCGCTTCTGGCCCCTGGGACACCAGGTCTACCCCGTCTTGTGCCGAAGACACCAGGTCTACCCCGGAGCCCGGGACACCAGGTCTACCCCGGCGCCCGGGACACCAGGTCTACCCCGGAGCCCGGGACACCAGGTCTACCCCGGCCCCTGGGACACCAGGTCTACCCCGGAGCCCGGGACACCAGGTCTACCCCGGAGCCCGGGACACCAGGTCTACCCGGGGCTCTAGGACAACAGGTCTACCCCGCTTCTGGCCGGAGACACCAGGTCTACCCCGTCTTGTGCCGCAGACACCAGGTCTACCCCGTCTCGGGCCGGGGACACCAGGTCTACCCCGTCTCGGTCCGGGGACACCAGGTCTGCTGGCTCTCGGGCCGGGGACACCAGGTCTTCTCCGGATCTGGCGGGACACCAGGTCTACCCCGGTCCCTGGGACACCAGGTCAACCCCGGCGCCCGGGACACCAGGTCTACCCCGGCGCCCGGGACACCAGGTCTACCCCGGCGCCCGGGACACCAGGTCTACCCCGGAGCCCGGGACACCAGGTCTACCCCGGCGCCCGGGACACCAGGTCTACCCCGGAGCCCCGGACACCAGGTCTACCCCGGCCCCCGGGACACCAGGTCTACCCCGGGCTCTAGGACAACAGGTCTACCCCGCTTCTGGCCGGAGACACCAGGTCTACCCCGTCTTGTGCCGCAGACACCAGGTCTACCCCGTCTCGGGCCGGGGACACCAGGTCTACCCCGTCTCTGGCCGCGGACAGCCGGTCTACCCCGTCTCGGTCCGGGGACACCAGGTCTGCTGGCTCTCGGGCCGGGGACACCAGGTCTTCTCCGGATCTGGCGGGACACCAGGTCTACCCCGGTCCCTGGGACACCAGGTCTACCCCGGAGCCCGGGACACCAGGTCTACCCCGGTCCCTGGGACACCAGGTCTACCCCGGTCCCTGGGACACCAGGTCTACCCCGGCGCCCGGGACACCAGGTCTACCCCGGAGCCCGGGACACCAGGTCTACCCCGGCGCCCGGGACACCAGGTCTACCCCGGAGCCCGGGACACCAGGTCTACCCCGGCGCCCGGGACACCAGGTCTACCCCGGAGCCCCGGACACCAGGTCTACCCCGGCCCCCGGGACACCAGGTCTACCCCGGAGACCCGGACACCAGGTCTACCCCGGCCCCCGGGACACCAGGTCTACCCCGGCCCCCGGGACACCAGGTCTACCCCGGCGCCCGGGACACCAGGTCTACCCCGGAGCCCGGGACACCAGGTCTACCCCGGCGCCCGGGACACCAGGTCTACCCCGGAGACCCGGACACCAGGTCTACCCCGGCCCCCGGGACACCAGGTCTACCCCGGCGCCCGGGACACCAGGTCTACCCCGGAGCCCGGGACACCAGGTCTACCCCGGCGCCCGGGACACCAGGTCTACCCCGGAGCCCGGGACACCAGGTCTACCCCGGCGCCCGGGACACCAGGTCTACCCCGGAGCCCCGGACACCAGGTCTACCCCGGCCCCCGGGACACCAGGTCTACCCCGGAGACCCGGACACCAGGTCTACCCCGGCCCCCGGGACACCAGGTCTACCCCGGCGCCCGGGACACCAGGTCTACCCCGGAGCCCGGGACACCAGGTCTACCCCGGAGCCCCGGACACCAGGTCTACCCCGGCCCCCGGGACACCAGGTCTACCCCGGAGACCCGGACACCAGGTCTACCCCGGCCCCCGGGACACCAGGTCTACCCCGGCGCCCGGGACACCAGGTCTACCCCGGAGCCCGGGACACCAGGTCTACCCCGGCGCCCGGGACACCAGGTCTACCCCGGAGCCCCGGACACCAGGTCTACCCCGGCGCCCGGGACACCAGGTCTACCCCGGAGCCCGGGACACCAGGTCTACCCCGGCGCCCGGGACACCAGGTCTACCCCGGAGCCCCGGACACCAGGTCTACCCCGGCCCCCGGGACACCAGGTCTACCCCGGAGCCCGGGACACCAGGTCTACCCCGGCCCCTGGGACACCAGGTCTACCTCGCGCCGGCGGGACTTAGTCAAATAGCGGCGGGTGCCGGGTAGACCTGTTGTCTCGGCCGGCTGCGGAAGTTCACCAAGGGGTCGCTGTTGTCGGCTGCCTCCGGCTGCCTCATCGTAGGCTGCGGCCTGAGGCGGCGCCCCTTCCCGGTCGATCTCCATCGGTCCTCTTGGAGGCCTCGGCGGCTTGGGACTTATCTGCCCGTATTATGGGAGCGAGGTGACGGGCCGCATCCCCGTAGGTTGGCTGAGGCTGTGCCTACGTTTAAGGCGGAGAGGAGCAGCCGCACTCAGGTGGCCGGCAAAGGGAAAAAGCCAGTGTTCCGCCTAGCCGGGGCGAGTCTCCTTGTGGCTCGGCTCCGGCTCCCGTCCCTCCCGGGGAAGTTGGCACAGTGAGAGTGAGGCCGAGAGAGAAGGGCTGAGAAAAGACGGACCGGATCCCCCCGAGAGACCGAGAGAGAAGGGCTGCGAGCGGAGGAGCCGGTTCCCCCGGGAGGCCGAGAGATAGAGAGAGAGAGAGAGAGAGAGAAGGGGCCGGATTCCCCCCGGGATGCCGAGAGAGAAGGGCTGCCGAGCGGAGGGGCCGGATTCCCCCCGGGATGCCGAGAGAGAAGGGCTGCCGAGCGGAGGGGCCCGGTTTCCCCCGGGATGCCGAGAGAGAAGGGCTGCCAGCGGGGAGGGGCCGGTTTCCCCCGGGATGCCGAGAGAGAAGGGCTGCCGAGCGGAGGGGCCGGATCTCCCCCCGGGATGCCGAGAGAGAAGGGCTGCCGAGCGGAGGGGCCGGATCTCCCCCCGGGATGCCGAGAGAGAAGGGCTGCCGAGCGGAGGGGCCGGATCTCCCCCCGGGATGCCGAGAGAGAAGGGCTGCCGAGCGGAGGGGCCGGTTTCCCCCCGGGATGCCGAGAGAGAAGGGCTGCCGAGCGGAGGGGCCGGATCTCCCCCCGGGATGCCGAGAGAGAAGGGCTGCCGAGCGGAGGGGCCGGATCTCCCCCCGGGATGCCGAGAGAGAAGGGCTGTGAAAGGCGATTCGAGAGAGCCGCTTGGCGGGCGAGGCGGCGGCGCCTCGTCCCTTTTGTGCCTGGCCTTAAGCCGGGGCCCACTCGGCGGGCACTGTTTCGGGCCGTCCGCCCGCCTGGTGAAGCTGCGGAGCCGGGGTCGGGGCGCCCCGTCCCCGGGCCGCCTCGTTGAAGCCGTCCCCCTTCCTCGGCCTTAAGCCGGGGACCCGCGTTGGCGGGCGGAGTTTTTCGGAGTTGACGGACCCGGCACCCGACAGAGAGAGAGAGAGAGAGAGAGAGAGAGAGAGTCCGAGAGCCCCCCGGACCTTTCCCGGGCGAGGCGGCGGCGCCTCGTCCACCTCGGTCGCGGGCGCATCGACCGAGCCCCTTGGGCCGGGCGGGCTGGGTTGCCACGCGGGTCCGCGTTTTTTCTTTTTTTTCCGCGGTTTAGGCGCGCCGGTGCGCGGGCAGAGAGTGGGGGCGCCCGCCCGGCCTCCGCGGATTTTTCTCTGGCGGCCTTAAGCCGCGGCACCGAGGAGCCGTTGCGACGAAGGCGCGCGCGGGCCACGTCGGCGAGAGAGAAGGGAGCGAGCGGGATGTCTGGGGCTCCGTGGGGGAGTGAGACTCGTAACTCGCCCCCGCGGGTGCCTCCGGCGTCCCGGGCCCGCGGCCCCCGTGGCTAGCACGGGTCGCTGCGAACGCCGCCTCCATGTGCCTTTTTGTCGTGCCGTTCCTCCGGCTATTTTTTTTCCGGAAAGGGAAAGCCGGCCGCCGGCGGCGCGCGGTCCGGTGGCACGTATTTCTCGCACGCTCGGCCGGGTTCCCCGGGCCGGAAGGGGAAGCCGAGTCCCCCCGGCCTGGCGGGCCAGCCCAGTCCCAGTCCTGCCGTTGCCTAGCCGAGAAGGGAATCCGTTGGCGCCCGCGGGCGGGCGGGCGGGTGGCGGCACCCCCCGCGCTCCTCCTCTGCCGCGAGCGCTCCGCAGGCGGGGCTGGGCGGCCGTCGCCCCGTTGTCCCAGGACCGTGGCCGTGGGGGGGCCGTCGTCGTCGCCGTCGTCGGCGCGGCTCCTTCCTCGGCCGCACTCGATCGATGAGGCTTTTCGGGTGGCGTCGGAGAGGGCCCC
>NW_027428353.1:0-7500 GCF_047830755.1 Zonotrichia albicollis | reverse complement strand
GGTAGACCTGTTGTCCCAGGGCCCGGGGTAGACCTGGTGTCCCTAACCCACACCCTAACCCTAACCCTAACCCTAACCCCAACCCCAACCCCAACCCACACCCTAACCCTAACCCTAACCCTAACCCCAACCCCAACCCCAACCCCAACCCTAACCCTAACCCTACCCCTTACCCCAACCCTAACCCTAACCCTTACCCCAACCCCAACCCCAACCCCAACCCCAACCCCAACCCTAACCCCTACCCCAACCCCAACCCCAACCCTTACCCTAACCCTAACCCTTGCCCCAACCCCAACCCTAACCCTAACCCTAACCCTAACCCTTACCCCAACCCCAACCCTTACCCTAACCCTAACCCCGGGGTAGACCTGGTGTCCGAGGGCCCCGGGGTAGACCGGGTGTCGCGGGCCCCGGGGTAGACCTGGTTTCCCTAACCCTAACCCTAACCCTAACCCTAACCCCAAGCCCAACCCCAACCCCAACCCTAACCCCTACCCCAACCCCAACCCCAACCCTTACCCTAACCCTAACCCTTACCCCAACCCTTACCCTAACCCTAACCCTAACCCCCGGGTAGACCTGGTGACCGAGGGCCCCGGGGTAGACCCGGTGTCGCGGGCCCCGGGGTAGACCTGGTTTCCCTAACCCCAACCCCAACCCCAACCCCAACCCTAACCCTAACCCTAACCCCAACCCCAACCCCAACCCACACCCTAACCCTAACCCTAACCCCGAGGCAGACCTGGTGTCCCAGGGCCCGGGGTAGACCTGGTGTCAGAGGGCCCCGGGGTAGACCTGGTGTCCCAGGGCCCGGGGTAGACCTGGTGTCCCGTTCCCCGGGGTAGACCTGTTGTCCTAGAGCACTGGGTAGACCAGGTGTCGCGGGCCCCGGGGTAGACCTGGTGTCCCGTTCCCCGGGGTAGACCTGGTGTCAGAGGGCCCCGGGGTAGACCTGGTGTCCGAGGGCCCTGGGTAGACCTGGTGTCGCGGGCCCCGGGGTAGACCTGTTGTCCTAGAGCACTGGGTAGACCAGGTGTCGCGGGCCCCGGGGTAGACCTGGTGTCCCGTTCCCCGGGGTAGACCTGGTGTCAGAGGGCCCCGGGGTAGACCTGGTGTCCCAGGGCCCGGGGTAGACCTGGTGTCCCGGGGCCCGGGGTAGACCTGGTGTCCCGTTCCCCGGGGTAGACCTGGTGTCAGAGGGCCCCGGGGTAGACCTGTTGTCCCAGGGCCCGGGGTAGACCTGGTGTCAGAGGGCCCCAGGGTAGACCTGGTGTCCGAGGGCCCTGGGTAGACCTGGTGTCCGAGGGCCCTGGGTAGACCTGGGGTCCCAGGGCCCGGGGTAGACCTGGTGTCCCGGGCCCCGGGGTAGACCTGGTGTCCCAGGGCCCGGGGTAGACCTGGTGTCCCGTTCCCCGGGGTAGACCTGGTGTCCTGGGACCATGGGTAGACCTGGTGTCCCGTTCCCCGGGGTAGACCTGGTGTCCCGTTCCCCGGGGTAGACCTGGTGTCCCGGGCCCCGGGGTAGACCTGGTGTCCCGTTCCCCGGGGTAGACCTGGTGTCAGAGGGCCCCGGGGTAGACCTGTTGTCCCAGGGCCCGGGGTAGACCTGGTGTCCCGTTCCCCGGGGTAGACCTGGTGTCCGAGGGCCCTGGGTAGACCTGGTGTCCCGTTCCCCGGGGTAGACCTGGTGTCCCGGGCCCCGGGGTAGACCTGGTGTCCCGTTCCCCGGGGTAGACCTGGTGTCAGAGGGCCCCGGGGTAGACCTGTTGTCCCAGGGCCCGGGGTAGACCTGGTGTCCCGGGCGCCAGGGTAGACCTGGTGTCCGAGGGCCCTGGGTAGACCTGGTGTCCGAGGGCCCTGGGTAGACCTGGTGTCCCAGGGCCCGGGGTAGACCTGGTGTCCCGGGGCCCGGGGTAGACCTGGTGTCCCAGGGCCCGGGGTAGACCTGGTGTCCCGTTCCCCGGGGTAGACCTGGTGTCCTGGGACCATGGGTAGACCTGGTGTCCCGTTCCCCGGGGTAGACCTGGTGTCCCGGGCCCCGGGGTAGACCTGGTGTCCCGTTCCCCGGGGTAGACCTGGTGTCAGAGGGCCCCGGGGTAGACCTGTTGTCCCAGGGCCCGGGGTAGACCTGGTGTCCCGGGCGCCAGGGTAGACCTGGTGTCCGAGGGCCCTGGGTAGACCTGGTGTCCGAGGGCCCTGGGTAGACCTGGGGTCCCAGGGCCCGGGGTAGACCTGGTGTCCCGGGCCCCGGGGTAGACCTGGTGTCCCAGGGCCCGGGGTAGACCTGGTGTCCCGTTCCCCGGGGTAGACCTGGTGTCCTGGGACCATGGGTAGACCTGGTGTCCCGTTCCCCGGGGTAGACCTGGTGTCCCGTTCCCCGGGGTAGACCTGGTGTCCCGGGCCCCGGGGTAGACCTGGTGTCCCGTTCCCCGGGGTAGACCTGGTGTCAGAGGGCCCCGGGGTAGACCTGTTGTCCCAGGGCCCGGGGTAGACCTGGTGTCCCGTTCCCCGGGGTAGACCTGGTGTCCGAGGGCCCTGGGTAGACCTGGTGTCCCGTTCCCCGGGGTAGACCTGGTGTCCCGGGCCCCGGGGTAGACCTGGTGTCCCGTTCCCCGGGGTAGACCTGGTGTCAGAGGGCCCCGGGGTAGACCTGTTGTCCCAGGGCCCGGGGTAGACCTGGTGTCCCGGGCGCCAGGGTAGACCTGGTGTCCGAGGGCCCTGGGTAGACCTGGTGTCCGAGGGCCCTGGGTAGACCTGGGGTCCCAGGGCCCGGGGTAGACCTGGTGTCCCGGGGCCCGGGGTAGACCTGGTGTCCCAGGGCCCGGGGTAGACCTGGTGTCCCGTTCCCCGGGGTAGACCTGGTGTCCTGGGACCATGGGTAGACCTGGTGTCCCGTTCCCCGGGGTAGACCTGGTGTCCCGGGCCCCGGGGTAGACCTGGTGTCCCGTTCCCCGGGGTAGACCTGGTGTCAGAGGGCCCCGGGGTAGACCTGGTGTCCCGGGCCCCGGGGTAGACCTGGTGTCCCGTTCCCCGGGGTAGACCTGGTGTCAGAGGGCCCCGGGGTAGACCTGGTGTCAGAGGGCCCCGGGGTAGACCTGTTGTCCCAGGGCCCGGGGTAGACCTGGTGTCCCGTTCCCCGGGGTAGACCTGGTGTCCGAGGGCCCTGGGTAGACCTGGTGTCCCGTTCCCCGGGGTAGACCTGGTGTCCCGTTCCCCGGGGTAGACCTGGTGTCAGAGGGCCCCGGGGTAGACCTGTTGTCCCAGGGCCCGGGGTAGACCTGGTGTCCCGGGCGCCAGGGTAGACCTGGTGTCCGAGGGCCCTGGGTAGACCTGGTGTCCGAGGGCCCTGGGTAGACCTGGTGTCCCAGGGCCCGGGGTAGACCTGGTGTCCCGGGGCCCGGGGTAGACCTGGTGTCCCAGGGCCCGGGGTAGACCTGGTGTCCCGTTCCACGGGGTAGACCTGGTGTCCTGGGACCATGGGTAGACCTGGTGTCCCGTTCCCCGGGGTAGACCTGGTGTCCCGTTCCCCGGGGTAGACCTGGTGTCCCGGGCCCCGGGGTAGACCTGGTGTCCCGTTCCCCGGGGTAGACCTGGTGTCAGAGGGCCCCGGGGTAGACCTGTTGTCCCAGGGCCCGGGGTAGACCTGGTGTCCCGTTCCCCGGGGTAGACCTGGTGTCCGAGGGCCCTGGGTAGACCTGGTGTCCCGTTCCCCGGGGTAGACCTGGTGTCCCGGGCCCCGGGGTAGACCTGGTGTCCCGTTCCCCGGGGTAGACCTGGTGTCAGAGGGCCCCGGGGTAGACCTGTTGTCCCAGGGCCCGGGGTAGACCTGGTGTCCCGGGCGCCAGGGTAGACCTGGTGTCCGAGGGCCCTGGGTAGACCTGGTGTCCGAGGGCCCTGGGTAGACCTGGGGTCCCAGGGCCCGGGGTAGACCTGGTGTCCCGGGCCCCGGGGTAGACCTGGTGTCCCAGGGCCCGGGGTAGACCTGGTGTCCCGTTCCCCGGGGTAGACCTGGTGTCCTGGGACCATGGGTAGACCTGGTGTCCCGTTCCCCGGGGTAGACCTGGTGTCCCGTTCCCCGGGGTAGACCTGGTGTCCCGGGCCCCGGGGTAGACCTGGTGTCCCGTTCCCCGGGGTAGACCTGGTGTCAGAGGGCCCCGGGGTAGACCTGTTGTCCCAGGGCCCGGGGTAGACCTGGTGTCCCGTTCCCCGGGGTAGACCTGGTGTCCGAGGGCCCTGGGTAGACCTGGTGTCCCGTTCCCCGGGGTAGACCTGGTGTCCCGGGCCCCGGGGTAGACCTGGTGTCCCGTTCCCCGGGGTAGACCTGGTGTCAGAGGGCCCCGGGGTAGACCTGTTGTCCCAGGGCCCGGGGTAGACCTGGTGTCCCGGGCGCCAGGGTAGACCTGGTGTCCGAGGGCCCTGGGTAGACCTGGTGTCCGAGGGCCCTGGGTAGACCTGGGGTCCCAGGGCCCGGGGTAGACCTGGTGTCCCGGGGCCCGGGGTAGACCTGGTGTCCCAGGGCCCGGGGTAGACCTGGTGTCCCGTTCCCCGGGGTAGACCTGGTGTCCTGGGACCATGGGTAGACCTGGTGTCCCGTTCCCCGGGGTAGACCTGGTGTCCCGGGCCCCGGGGTAGACCTGGTGTCCCGTTCCCCGGGGTAGACCTGGTGTCAGAGGGCCCCGGGGTAGACCTGGTGTCCCGGGCCCCGGGGTAGACCTGGTGTCCCGTTCCCCGGGGTAGACCTGGTGTCAGAGGGCCCCGGGGTAGACCTGGTGTCAGAGGGCCCCGGGGTAGACCTGTTGTCCCAGGGCCCGGGGTAGACCTGGTGTCCCGTTCCCCGGGGTAGACCTGGTGTCCGAGGGCCCTGGGTAGACCTGGTGTCCCGTTCCCCGGGGTAGACCTGGTGTCCCGTTCCCCGGGGTAGACCTGGTGTCAGAGGGCCCCGGGGTAGACCTGTTGTCCCAGGGCCCGGGGTAGACCTGGTGTCCCGGGCGCCAGGGTAGACCTGGTGTCCGAGGGCCCTGGGTAGACCTGGTGTCCGAGGGCCCTGGGTAGACCTGGTGTCCCAGGGCCCGGGGTAGACCTGGTGTCCCGGGGCCCGGGGTAGACCTGGTGTCCCAGGGCCCGGGGTAGACCTGGTGTCCCGTTCCACGGGGTAGACCTGGTGTCCTGGGACCATGGGTAGACCTGGTGTCCCGTTCCCCGGGGTAGACCTGGTGTCCCGTTCCCCGGGGTAGACCTGGTGTCCCGGGCCCCGGGGTAGACCTGGTGTCCCGTTCCCCGGGGTAGACCTGGTGTCAGAGGGCCCCGGGGTAGACCTGTTGTCCCAGGGCCCGGGGTAGACCTGGTGTCCCGTTCCCCGGGGTAGACCTGGTGTCCGAGGGCCCTGGGTAGACCTGGTGTCCCGTTCCCCGGGGTAGACCTGGTGTCCCGGGCCCCGGGGTAGACCTGGTGTCCCGTTCCCCGGGGTAGACCTGGTGTCAGAGGGCCCCGGGGTAGACCTGTTGTCCCAGGGCCCGGGGTAGACCTGGTGTCCCGTTCCCCGGGGTAGACCTGGTGTCCGAGGGCCCTGGGTAGACCTGGTGTCCCGGGGCCCGGGGTAGACCTGGTGTCCCGTTCCCCGGGGTAGACCTGGTGTCCGAGGGCCCTGGGTAGACCTGGTGTCGCGGGCCCCGGGGTAGACCTGTTGTCCTAGAGCACTGGGTAGACCAGGTGTCGCGGGCCCCGGGGTAGACCTGGTGTCCCAGGGCCCGGGGTAGACCTGGTGTCCCGTTCCCCGGGGTAGACCTGGTGTCCTGGGACCATGGGTAGACCTGGTGTCGCGGGCCCCGGGGTAGACCTGGTGTCCCAGGACCATGGGTAGACCTGGTGTCCCAGGGCCCGGGGTAGACCTGGTGTCCCGTTCCCCGGGGTAGACCTGGTGTCCTGGGACCATGGGTAGACCTGGTGTCCCGGGCCCCGGGGTAGGCCCTGGGACACCAGGTCTACCCCGGGGAACGGGACAGCAGGTCTACCCCGAGTCCCGGGACAACTGGTCTACCCGGCGCTCGAGGACACCGGGTCTACCCCGGCGCCCGGGACACCAGGTCTACCCCGGAGCCCGGGACACCAGGTCTACCCCGGTCCCTGGGACACCAGGTCTACCCGGCGCTCGAGGACACCAGGTCTACCCCGCAGCCCGGGACACCAGGTCTACCCCGGCCCCCGGGACACCAGGTCTACCCCCGAGCCCGGGACACCAGGTCTACCCCGGCCCCTGGGACACCAGGTCTACCCCGGCCCCCGGGACACCAGGTCTACCCCGGCCCCTGGGACACCAGGTCTACCCCGGCGCCTGGGACACCAGGTCTACCCCGGAGCCCGGGACACCAGGTCTACCCCGGTCCCCGGGACACCAGGTCTACCCAGCGCTCTAGGACAACAGGTCTACCCCGGCGCCCGGGACACCAGGTCTACCCAGGGCTCTAGGACAACAGGTCTACCCCGGCGCCCGGGATACCAGGTCTACCCAGGGCTCTAGGACAACAGGTCTACCCCGCTTCTGGCCCCTGGGACACCAGGTCTACCCCGTCTTGTGCCGAAGACACCAGGTCTACCCCGGAGCCCGGGACACCAGGTCTACCCCGGCGCCCGGGACACCAGGTCTACCCCGGAGCCCGGGACACCAGGTCTACCCCGGCCCCTGGGACACCAGGTCTACCCCGGAGCCCGGGACACCAGGTCTACCCCGGAGCCCGGGACACCAGGTCTACCCGGGGCTCTAGGACAACAGGTCTACCCCGCTTCTGGCCGGAGACACCAGGTCTACCCCGTCTTGTGCCGCAGACACCAGGTCTACCCCGTCTCGGGCCGGGGACACCAGGTCTACCCCGTCTCGGTCCGGGGACACCAGGTCTGCTGGCTCTCGGGCCGGGGACACCAGGTCTTCTCCGGATCTGGCGGGACACCAGGTCTACCCCGGTCCCTGGGACACCAGGTCAACCCCGGCGCCCGGGACACCAGGTCTACCCCGGCGCCCGGGACACCAGGTCTACCCCGGCGCCCGGGACACCAGGTCTACCCCGGAGCCCGGGACACCAGGTCTACCCCGGCGCCCGGGACACCAGGTCTACCCCGGAGCCCCGGACACCAGGTCTACCCCGGCCCCCGGGACACCAGGTCTACCCCGGGCTCTAGGACAACAGGTCTACCCCGCTTCTGGCCGGAGACACCAGGTCTACCCCGTCTTGTGCCGCAGACACCAGGTCTACCCCGTCTCGGGCCGGGGACACCAGGTCTACCCCGTCTCTGGCCGCGGACAGCCGGTCTACCCCGTCTCGGTCCGGGGACACCAGGTCTGCTGGCTCTCGGGCCGGGGACACCAGGTCTTCTCCGGATCTGGCGGGACACCAGGTCTACCCCGGTCCCTGGGACACCAGGTCTACCCCGGAGCCCGGGACACCAGGTCTACCCCGGTCCCTGGGACACCAGGTCTACCCCGGTCCCTGGGACACCAGGTCT
>NW_027428350.1:1452500-1455000 GCF_047830755.1 Zonotrichia albicollis | reverse complement strand
TAACCCTAACCCTAACCCTAACCCTAACCCTAACCCTAACCCTAACCCTAACCCTAACCCTAACCCTAACCCTAACCCTAACCCTAACCCTAACCCTAACCCTAACCCTAACCCTAACCCTAACCCTAACCCTAACCCTAACCCTAACCCTAACCCTAACCCTAACCCTAACCCTAACCCTAACCCTAACCCTAACCCTAACCCTAACCCTAACCCTAACCCTAACCCTAACCCTAACCCTAACCCTAACCCTAACCCTAACCCTAACCCTAACCCTAACCCTAACCCTAACCCTAACCCTAACCCTAACCCTAACCCTAACCCTAACCCTAACCCTAACCCTAACCCTAACCCTAACCCTAACCCTAACCCTAACCCTAACCCTAACCCTAACCCTAACCCTAACCCTAACCCTAACCCTAACCCTAACCCTAACCCTAACCCTAACCCTAACCCTAACCCTAACCCTAACCCTAACCCTAACCCTAACCCTAACCCTAACCCTAACCCTAACCCTAACCCTAACCCTAACCCTAACCCTAACCCTAACCCTAACCCTAACCCTAACCCTAACCCTAACCCTAACCCTAACCCTAACCCTAACCCTAACCCTAACCCTAACCCTAACCCTAACCCTAACCCTAACCCTAACCCTAACCCTAACCCTAACCCTAACCCTAACCCTAACCCTAACCCTAACCCTAACCCTAACCCTAACCCTAACCCTAACCCTAACCCTAACCCTAACCCTAACCCTAACCCTAACCCTAACCCTAACCCTAACCCTAACCCTAACCCTAACCCTAACCCTAACCCTAACCCTAACCCTAACCCTAACCCTAACCCTAACCCTAACCCTAACCCTAACCCTAACCCTAACCCTAACCCTAACCCTAACCCTAACCCTAACCCTAACCCTAACCCTAACCCTAACCCTAACCCTAACCCTAACCCTAACCCTAACCCTAACCCTAACCCTAACCCTAACCCTAACCCTAACCCTAACCCTAACCCTAACCCTAACCCTAACCCTAACCCTAACCCTAACCCTAACCCTAACCCTAACCCTAACCCTAACCCTAACCCTAACCCTAACCCTAACCCTAACCCTAACCCTAACCCTAACCCTAACCCTAACCCTAACCCTAACCCTAACCCTAACCCTAACCCTAACCCTAACCCTAACCCTAACCCTAACCCTAACCCTAACCCTAACCCTAACCCTAACCCTAACCCTAACCCTAACCCTAACCCTAACCCTAACCCTAACCCTAACCCTAACCCTAACCCTAACCCTAACCCTAACCCTAACCCTAACCCTAACCCTAACCCTAACCCTAACCCTAACCCTAACCCTAACCCTAACCCTAACCCTAACCCTAACCCTAACCCTAACCCTAACCCTAACCCTAACCCTAACCCTAACCCTAACCCTAACCCTAACCCTAACCCTAACCCTAACCCTAACCCTAACCCTAACCCTAACCCTAACCCTAACCCTAACCCTAACCCTAACCCTAACCCTAACCCTAACCCTAACCCTAACCCTAACCCTAACCCTAACCCTAACCCTAACCCTAACCCTAACCCTAACCCTAACCCTAACCCTAACCCTAACCCTAACCCTAACCCTAACCCTAACCCTAACCCTAACCCTAACCCTAACCCTAACCCTAACCCTAACCCTAACCCTAACCCTAACCCTAACCCTAACCCTAACCCTAACCCTAACCCTAACCCTAACCCTAACCCTAACCCTAACCCTAACCCTAACCCTAACCCTAACCCTAACCCTAACCCTAACCCTAACCCTAACCCTAACCCTAACCCTAACCCTAACCCTAACCCTAACCCTAACCCTAACCCTAACCCTAACCCTAACCCTAACCCTAACCCTAACCCTAACCCTAACCCTAACCCTAACCCTAACCCTAACCCTAACCCTAACCCTAACCCTAACCCTAACCCTAACCCTAACCCTAACCCTAACCCTAACCCTAACCCTAACCCTAACCCTAACCCTAACCCTAACCCTAACCCTAACCCTAACCCTAACCCTAACCCTAACCCTAACCCTAACCCTAACCCTAACCCTAACCCTAACCCTAACCCTAACCCTAACCCTAACCCTAACCCTAACCCTAACCCTAACCCTAACCCTAACCCTAACCCTAACCCTAACCCTAACCCTAACCCTAACCCTAACCCTAACCCTAACCCTAACCCTAACCCTAACCCTAACCCTAACCCTAACCCTAACCCTAACCCTAACCCTAACCCTAACCCTAACCCTAACCCTAACCCTAACCCTAACCCTAACCCTAACCCTAACCCTAACCCTAACCCTAACCCTAACCCTAACCCTAACCCTAACCCTAACCCTAACCCTAACCCTAACCCTAACCCTAACCCTAACCCTAACCCTAACCCTAACCCTAACCCTAACCCTAACCCTAACCCTAACCCTAACCCTAACCCTAACCCTAACCCTAACCCTAAC